>NC_048569.1:79454613-79724613 GCF_013265735.2 Oncorhynchus mykiss | reverse complement strand
ATTTGTTAAAAAAGTTTGAAATATCCAATAAATGTCGTTCCACTTCATGATTGTGTCCCACTTGTTGTTGATTCTTCACAAAAAAATACAGTTTTATATCTTTATGTTTGAAGCCTGAAATGTGGCAAAAGGTCGCAAAGTTCAAGGGGGCCGAATACTTTCGCAAGGCACTGTAATTGCGTTGTTTGCTCTATAACCTGTTAGTTCATATGTCTTGCTACCGTGATATATAGGCCTAAGGCCAATACAATAAGAAGACACAGTGGCAGAATAAATTCAACCACATCTTTGTTTAATTTCAAAACTGGAGAGCAACATCTGTCTGGTGAAGTCCATGAAGTCCAGAAAACTCATATTCCCAACTAGCCATTAAAATCGTATAATCCATAGATCCAATGTAATCTGAACCATGCATTTATTTGATTGCTTTTGTACCTGTAACCAACCCCCTTCTGAAAAAGATAAATGGCAAAACAAAATAAACATTGGTCACAAAAAAATGTAAACACTGCAGGGCAATTAAAATCACTCAGAATTAAAACATAATAAATTCCATATCATTATTTATAACTAGTGCTCGACATCGACCTGCAGATAAAACAAATCCATTACTTTATATCCAATTGCCATCGTGAGGTTCCTGGAATAATGAGTCATGGTGATGGTAGATGTATTAACAGAGATAACTGTCAGATACCAGAAAATTAGGCTGCAGTGAGCATCATATTCATCACTAGTGATGCTAGTGAGAATGTGTGAACAGTAGGATTGCAAAATTCCAGCAACTTACCCAAAAGGTCCAGGTTTTTCAGAAATCCTGATTGGAGGAATCCGGATTTCCTACTTATTCCCTCAATACGGGAATCTTCCAACCAGGATTTCTGGACAACCTGGGAAAGTTACCAGTGATCTGTCCGGTCTAGCGGTCACTGACTTATTTTCAGGGGGATCATAGATTTAAATAAAAGGGGGAACAAATGTGGAACACTTGAAAAAAAGGTGCTAAATATAAATTAACAAAAAATATAAACGCAACATGCAAAAATATAACTTTTTATATAAGGAAATCTGTCAATTGAAAACAATTCATTAGGCCTTAATCTATAGTTTCACATATATCTATGCATCTGATATGCATCTGTTGGCCACATACAGTGGGGCAAAAATGTATTTAGTCAGCCACCAATTGTGCAAGTTCTCCCACTTAAAAAAATGAGAGAGGCCTGTAACTGTACACTTCAACTATGACAGACAAAATTAGAAAAAAAATCCAGAAAATCCCATTGTAGGATTTTTTATGAATTTATTTGCAAATTATGGTGGAAAATAAGTATTTGGTCACCTACAAACAAGCCAGACTTCTGGCTCTCACAGACCTGTAATTTATTATTTAAAAGGATCCTCTGTCCTCCACTCGTTACCTGTATTAATGGCACCTGTTTGAACTTGTTATCAGTATAAAAGAAACCTGTCCACAACCTCAAACAGTCACACTCCAAACTCCACTATGGCCAAGACCAAAGAGCTGTCAAAGGACACCAGAAACAAAATTGTAGACTTGCACCAGGCTGGGAAGACTGAATCTGCAATAGGTAAGCAGCTTGGTTCGAAGAAATCAACTGTGGGAGCAATTATTAGGAAATGAAAGACATACAAGACCACTGATAATCTCCCTCGATCTGGGGCTCCACGCAAGATCTCACCCCGTGGGGTCAAAATGATCACAAGAACGGTGAGCAAAAATCCCAGAACCACACGGGGGGACCTAGTGAATGACCTGCAGAGAGCTGGGACCAAAGTAACAAAGCCTACCTTCAGTAACAAACTACACCGCCAGGGAATCAAATCCTGCAGTGCCAGACGTGTCCCCCTGCTTAAGCCAGTACATGTCCAGGCCCGTCTGAAGTTTGCTAGAGAGCATTTGGATGATCCAGAAGAAGATTGGGAGAATGTCAGATGGTCAGATGGAACCAAAATATAACTTTTTGCTAAAAACTCAACTCGTTGTGTTTGGAGGACAAAGAATGCTGAGTTGCATCCAAAGAACACCATACCTACTGTGAAGCATGGGGGTGGAAACATCATGCTTTGGGGCTGTTTTTCTGCAAAGGGACCAGGACGAATGATCCGTGTAAAGGAAAAAATGAATGGGGCCATGTATCATGAGATTTTGAGTGAAAACCTCCTTCCATCAGCAAGGGTATTGAAGATGAAACGTGGATGGGTCTTTCAGCATGACAATATCCCAAACACACCGCCAACGAAGGAGTGGCTTCGTAAGAAGCATTTCAAGGTCCTGGACTGGCCTAGCCAGTCTCCAGATCTCAACCCCATTGAACATCTTTGGAGGGAGTTGAAAGTCCGTGTTGCCCAGGAACAGCCCCAAAACATCACTGCTCTAGAGGAGATCTGCATGGAGGAATGGGCCAAAATACCAGCAACAGTGTGTGAAAACCTTGTGAAGACTTACAGAAAACGTTTGACCTCTGCCATTGCCAACAAAGGGTATATAAGAAAGAATTGAGATAAACTTTTATTATTGACTAAATACTTATTTTCCACCATAATTTGCAAATAAATTCATAAAAAATCCTACAATGTGATTTTCTGGATTTTTTTTCTCACATTTTGTCTGGAATAGTTGAAGTGTACCTATGATGAAAATACAGGCCCCTCTCATCTTTTTAAGTGGGAGAACTTGCACAATTGGTGGCTGACTAAATACTTTTTTGCCCTACTGTATATCACATATGAATCAGAAAACAAGTTAGTATCTGGTATGACCACGATTTGCCTCATACAGCACAACACATCTCCTTCGCATAGAGTTGATCAGGCTGATGATTGTGGCCTGTGGAATGTTGTCCCTCTCCTCTTCAATGGCTGTGCGAAGTTGCTTGATATTGGTGGGAACTGGAACAGGCTGTCGTACACGTCGATCCAGAGCATCCCAAACGTGCTCAATGGGTGACATGTCTGGTTAGTCTGCAGGCCATGGAAGAACTGGGACATTTTCAGCTTCCAGGAATTGTGTACAGATCCTTGGGAAATGGGACTGTGCATTATCATGCTGAAACATTAGGTGATGGCGGTGGATGAATTGCATGACAATGGGCCTCAGGATCTCAGCACGGTATCTCTATGCATTTAAATTGCCATCGATAAAATGCAATTGTGTTCTTGCAATTGTGTTCATTGTCTGTAGCTTATGCATGCCAATACCATAACCCCACCATCAACAAAGTGCTTGTCCACTCGATGCCATGTACACTTTCTGCCATTTGCCCGGTACAGTTAAAACCGGGATTATTCCATGAGGAGCACACTTCTCCAGCGTGCCAGTGGCCATCGAACGTGAGCATTTGCCACTGAAGTCGGTTACGATGCCAGGTTAGGACCCCGGTGAGGATGACATGCAGATGAGCTTCCCTGAGACGGTTTCTGACAGTTTGCGCAGAAATTATTATTGGCTGGTCTCAGATTCTCCCGCAAGTAAAGAAGCCGGATGTGGAGGTCCTGGGCCAAATTCTCTAAAACGATGTTGCTTATGGTAAAAATAATTAACATTGAAATCTTCAAATTTTTTGGCAACAGCTCTGGTGGACATTCCTGCAGTCAGCATGCCAATTGCATGCTCCCTCAAAACTTGAGACATCTGTGGCCTTTCATTCTCACCAGCATAAGGTGTACCTGTATAATTATCATGCTGTTTAATCAGCTTCTTGATATAAAACCTGTCAGGTGCATGGACTATCTTGGCAAAGGAGAAAGGCTCACTAAGAGGGATGTAAACAAATTTGTGCAGAAAATATGAGAGAAATAAGCTTTTTGTGTATATGGAACATTTCTGGGATATTTCATTACAGCTCATTACACAAGGGACTACTTTACTTTACATGTTGCGTTTATAACCGAAAAGGGGTCTTCGGCTGTCCCCTTAGGAGAATCCTTTGAAGAGCCCTTTTTGGTTCCAGGTAGAATCCTTTCCACAGAGGGTTCCAGGTAGAACCCAAAATAGTTTTACCTGGAACCAAAAGGGTTATTCTATGGGGACGGCAAATAACCCTTTTGGAACCCTTTTTTCTAATAATGCAGCCTTTATACAGTGCATTCGGAAAGTATTCAGACTCTTTTACTTTTTCCATATTTTATTAGATTATAGCCTTATTCTAAAGTGGATGAAATTGTTTTTTTCCATCAGCAATTGTGTAGATACCCCATAACGACCAAGCAAAAACTGACTAATCCAAGAATCTTACTTATTCCAAACTTCTCCCATTTAAGAATGATGGAGGCCACTGTTTCTTGGGGACCTTTAATGTTGCAGAAATGTTTTGGTACCCTTCCCCAGATCCGTGCCTCAAAACAATCCAGTCTCGGAGCTCTACGGACAATTCTTTCGACCTTTTGGCTAGCTTTTTGCTCTGACATCCACTGTCAACTGTGGAAACTTACATAGACAGGTGTTTGTCTTTCCAAATCATGTTCAATCAGTTGAATTTACTACAGGTGGACCCCAATCAAGGTGAAGAAACTCATCAAGGACGATCACTGGAAACAAGATACACCTGAGCTCAATTTCGAGTCTGAGAAGACAGACTTGTGCCTTAGAGGTCTGTGGTCTGGGTCCCTCTCCTCTTCAGACTGCATACTTTGATTGTTATCGTGTCCATGACCAGGTCTCAAACCTAAACATTCCCCCTTCCTCACAAAACCTCAAGCAGATAGCTAAATGCTCCCTCCCCCCCTCAACCCTGAAATCGGAACCAGAAGGCAGATAGATACGTGTGTGTGTGTGTGTGTGTGTGTGTGTGTGTGTGTGTGTGTGTGTGTGTGTGTGTGTGTGTGTGTGTGTGTGTGTGTGTGTGTGTGTGTGTGTGTGTGTGTGTGTATGACAATGCGTCTGTGCATTTGTCTGTGTGCATGGGTTACACAACATGTGTGCATAATATTCCAATATTTGACCACATTCGTCTCTGAAGCAAAGAGAGCAAATTACTGCTGAACCCACCTCTCCCTGAAACAGATGCTTCTCATTAAACAGCTACAACCTGCCAGGGGGCACACCTGAGGGGGGAGTTTGGGTGTATTTGTGTGTGTGCATGTGCAGGCATGTGTGTTTGTGCAAGGGTTTGTGCACGTCTGTGTGTGTTAGAGGTTCATGTGGCATTGCATGTTTAACCAATTTCATTAAAATGACCCTGTGAGAAGTGGAAGGCAAGTATTCTTTGTTGAGCCCTGCAAAATGGCCACTTAGTGTGCTTCTCCTACCTCTTTTTCATAAATAGCCTCTACACACACACACACACACACACACACACACACTTCTTCAGTTTGAGTGCCAATCCACTTTTCCACAGATCCTCACTTCATAGGCAGACTGAACTGTAACACCCAACCACCCTCTTTTCCCAAGCAGAGACCATCATCAAATATATACACACGCTTGTTCGCGCGCAAGCACGATTGCACGCACCCACACACACATACAACACAGCCACAACACCCAGTTCAAAAAGAGGCATAAGAGAGTTGGTTGCTAATAAACAACTCTTAACTTTTTTTTTAAAAGTGGAGGGTGTTTTGAAGACAGAGAACACTGTAGGGCAACTCAAGGTCTTGTCTCATCCAATGAAGATTGTTTATTGGAGAAAAACGCTAAAAGATGCGCCTGACTAACACCAGACAGAGACACTTCAAACAGAAAGATCGTCTAATAACTCTAATTTTCAGACATAATCAAAAGAAGCCTCCAAAAGCAGCAGGCTTTCAGGTCTGAGTCTGTTTTAGGGCCAGGCTGGCTGTTGTTACTAAAACTAATAAGGAACAAGAAAGAAAACTTACAACTCAGACCTCAATTATATTGGTACTTCAAAACAAATTGGAGAATAAAGTGAACAGATGCGGTTTTGCCATGTTCAGAAGTAGATTTGTCATGTTTTTGATGTGTACAAACATATTGAAGATGATACAGAGTATTGGACCTAATTAGTTTTGGGTTGGTTTGACCAAAGAGGGCACTGCAACATGGACAGAAAACAAACTGTATTATCATTAAGCAATAAGGCACGAGCGGGTGTGGTATATGGCCAATATAAGTGCTGTTCTTACGCACGACGCATCGCAAAGTGCCTGGACACAGCCCTTAGCCGTGGTATACTGGCCATATACCACAAACCCTCGAGGTGCCTTATTGCTATTATAAACTGGTAATCAACATAATTAGAGCAGTAAAAATAAATGTTTTGTCATGCCCGTGGTATACGATCTGATATACCACAGCTGTCAGCAAATCAGCATTCAGGGCTCTAACCACCCAATTTATAATACTCAATGGTACCCAAATAGCACCCTATGTAAATGTTATTGTCTATTCCCTAGAGTGCATTACTCTTGACCAACACCCTGTGGGTCCTGGTCAAAAGTAATGCACTAAATAGGGAATAGGTTGCCATTTGGGATTTTAAAAATTGCTTTCTGTGTTTCATGTTATGGGGGCGACACGATCGTAAAATATATTTCCTCTTTTGAAAAAATATTTAGGGCTTGATTCAATCTGTATTGCCGAAGTTAGGCGTTATATAATGACATTGAAATTTGAAGGTAATTTCCGATTGAGATTATATATGCAGCGTTTCCCATGAATGCGGTCTCGGCGAACGTGGGAACTTTGCCTTTAAATTACAATCCCGCTATAGCGCTGAACTTCAGCCACACGTATTGAACCAAGCCCTATTAGGCAATATATTATTTCCCATTTTAATGCTTTTTAAAATACGGAACAGTGTGTTGCTGCTATATATTTACAATTTAGTAATTTAGCAGACACTCTTATCCAGAGCAACTTAAAGACGTATTCTATTTATATAGATAAATACTGTTTCATTCATATAGATACATACTGTTCTATTTCTATAGATACCGTTCTATTTATATAGATACCGTTCCAGTTATATACCGTAGATAAATACCGTTCTATTTATATACCGTAGATACATACCATTCTATTTATATACCGTAGATACATACCGTTCTATTTATATACCGTAGATACATACCGTTCTATTTAAATACCGTAGATACATACCGTTCTATTTAAATACCGTAGATACATACCGTTCTATTTAAATACCGTAGATACATACCGTTCTATTTATATACCTTAGATACATACCGTTCTATTTATATACCTTAGATACATACCGTTCTATTTAAATACCGTAGATGCATACCGTTCTATTTATATACCTTAGATACATACCGTTCTATTTAAATACCGTAGATACATACCGTTCTGTGCATGTACCGTAGATACATACCATTCTATTTAAATACCGTAGATACATACCGTTCTATTTATATACCGTAGATACATACCGTTCTATTTATAAACCACAGATACATACCGTTCTATTTAAATACCGTAGATACATACCGTTCTAGTTATATACCGTAGATACATACCGTTCTATTTATATATCGTAGATACATACCGTTCTAGTTATATACCGTAGATACATACCGTTCTATTTATATATCGTAGATACATACCGTTCTATTGAAATACCGTAGATACATACCGTTCTATTTAAATACCGTAGATACATACCGTTCTGTGCATGTACCGTAGATACATACCTTTCTGTTTATATACCGTAGATACCGTTCTGTGTATGTACCGTAGATACATACCGTTCTATTTAAATACCGTAGATACATACCGTTCTATTTATATACCGTAGATACATACCGTTCTATTTATAAACCATAGATACATACCGTTCTATTTATAAACCATAGATAGATACCGTTCTATTTAAATACCGTAGATACATACCGTTCTATTTATAAACCGTAGATACATACCGTTCTATTTAAATACCGTAGATACATACCGTTCTATTTAAATACCGTAGATACATACCGTTCTATTTAAATACCGTAGATACATACCGTTCTGTGCATGTACCGTAGATACATACCTTTCTGTTTATATACCGTAGATACATACCGTTCTGTGTACGTACCGTAGATACATACCGTTTTATTTAAATACCGTAGATACATACCGTTCTATTTATATACCGTAGATACATACCGTTCTATTTATAAACCATAGATACATACCGTTCTATTTCAATACCGTAGATACATACCATTCTATTTAAATACCGTAGATACATACCGTTCTGTGTATGTACCGTAGATACATACCGTTCTGTGTATGTACCGTATATACATACCTTTCTGTTTCTATACCGTAGATACATACCGTTCTATTTATATAGATACCGTTCTGTTGATATATCGTAGATACATACCGTGCTATTTATATACCGTAGATACATACCGTTCTATTTATAAACCATAGATACATACCGTTCTATTTATAAACCATAGATACATACCATTCTATTTATATATCGTAGATACCGTTCTATTTATATACCGAAGATACATACCGTTCTGTGTATGTACCGTAGATACATAGCTTTCTATTTATATACCGTAGATACATACCTTTCTATTTATATACCGTAGATACATACCATTCTGTTTATATAGATACATACGGTTCTGTTTATATAGATACAGTTCTGTTTATATAGATACAGTTCTGTTTATATAGATACATCCCGTTCTAGGTCTATGCCTAAACAATTTGAGCTTCTACTTTTACAACTAGATACGTACTGTTCTATTTATATAGATACGTACCATTCTATTTATATAGATACGTACTGTTCTATTTATATAGATATGTACTGTTCTATTTATATAGATATGTACTGTTCTATTTATATAGATACGTACTGTTCTATTTATATAGATACGTACTGTTCTATTTATATAGCTACGTAACGTTCTATTTATATAGATACGTACTGTTCTATTTAAATCAAATCAAATCAAATCAAATCAAATTTGTACGTACTGTTCTATTTATATAGATACGTACCGTTCTATTGATATAGATAAGTACCGTTCTATTTATATAGATACTGTTCTATTTATATAGATACGTACCGTTCTATTTATATAGATACGTACTGTTCTATTGATATAGATACGTACTGTTCTATTTATATAGATACGTACCGTTCTATTTATATAGATTCGTACTGTTCTATTTATATAGATTCGTACTGTTCTATTTATATAGATTCGTACTGTTCTATTTATATAGATACGTACTGTTCTATTTATATAGATACGTACCGTTCTATTCAAATCAAATCAAATCAAAATCAAATCAAAATTGTACGTACTGTTCTATTTATATAGATACGTACCGTTCTATTGATATAGATAAGTACCGTTCTATTTATATAGATACATACTGTTCTATTTATATAGATACGTACTGTTTTATTGATATAGATACGTACTGTTCTACTTATATAGATACGTACCGTTCTATTTATATAGATACGTACCGTTCTATTTATATACTGTAGATACGTACCGTTCTATTTATATAGATATGTACCGTTCTATTTATATAGATACCGTTCTAATTTATATAGATACAGTTCTATTTATATAAATATCGTTACATTACATGTAGGGATTTACCATTACATATATATTTTAAATGATTTAAAATACTCTACATGTATCCCTTAATACTTTCTGGTCATGCCACTTTAACACAGCATTGAGTTTGACTGTGTGTGGTTGTGCACAGGACTAGAAGCAAAAAGGAAATATGGATTTTATGTTTAACTGAATACTACTTTAAATGATTTGTAAACACGTTACACTTACGAGCCACAGTCTTATTAAAGGGTAACATAGAGATTGTCTCTTCTCTTTTACCCTCTCTCTCTCTGTTGCCCTTTCACTCTTTATTTTTCTCTCTCTCTCTCTCTCTCTCTCTCTCTCTCTCTCTCTCTCTCTCTCTCTCTCTCTCTCTCTCTCTCACACACATACAAACATACACCTCAGCGCACTAGAGTGTGAACACAGACAGCAGGCAGGCAGGATCTGACCTTTAAAATATGCAGCATCAAAGGAGTCTATTCCTGGTGCTACTGCATCATGCAGACACACAATAGACCAACCTTGGACTAAGGTTTCAAGCTTTACTCCTTTACCGACCAGCATGTGTGTGTTTGTATCAGTAGAGGCTCATAATAATAGCTGGAACGGAGCAGATGGAATGACATAAAACATATGAAAACCATTACGACAAGCCATTACGACAAGCCCGTCCTCCCCAATTAAGGTACCACCAATATCCTGTAGTTTGTATGTCTGCTTGAATGTGACCCAGATGGACCCTGGGTTAGTGGTGGGTCAGGTAGAGATTGTGCACAAATATTGCAAACATTTCAATAAGCCTGTTATATTAATTGAAGTGCCCTTTAATATAGATCACATGGACAATTCAATTTAACCCACTAACTCCAACATTTCACTATCATTGTATAGCCCTAGTGATTATGTTGATTTGACAAAGTCATTTCTAAAGAGTATTATTTATTTCATGTTATTAGTGATTCATTTTAAGAATAAAAATACAAATCTGTCCTTCATTTTAAGGCAACCTGTTACGTGAACTGAACTCTCGTTTTAATATTTTTTTTCAAAAGAGAGATTGAACATAATAGTCAAATGATAGCGTAAAAGCAGGTGAGCTAGTTCTACTCTTTTTAACATTTAATTTCCCCCTGTCACAAGTGGATTCATGGCTGATGAAGATGAAGATGAAGTCGTCAACCCTGTTACAGTAAACACTGTTACTTTATTTGGCACTTAATTTAATGGGCACTTACTATAGTCATTTTTATTTGACCTCTTGAGATGGGAAAACGTTTTTTTGATTCATTTGAACGTGCTATTTATGACAGAATATAACATTTTGCTGAAATAAAACTAGATTTTCTTTCATCACCAAGGTACACCACTCAAAAGGCACCTAATTAATGGAACGACCCAAGGGCTAAGCTAAACACACACTGGGGAACTACGTATGCACATATTCACACATACACACACACACACACACACACGCAAGCAAGCACAGACACAAACACTTACGTACACACTCTATCCAGGGGAGTGTGTCCTCAAATCAAACCAGTCAAGGTGCCTGATGACTATAGCTATCAGAATATAAAGTATATGATTAGACCGTGGATCACAGGTGGCCGGCGGCAATTTCATTGGGGAGGACGGGCTTATAGTAATGGATGGAACGGAATATATGGAATGGTATCGAACAGATCAAACACAAGGTTTTCAAGTGTTTGTTACCATTCCAATCATTCCAGCCATTATTATGAGCCGTCCTCCTCTCAGCAGCCTCCTGTGCTTTGAGCTCAACCTGTGTTATGATACAGCATGGCACCACAATCATGCTTACTTAGTTGGTGTTAAGACTAAATAAAGGCAAAGCAGTGACACAGTACAGCCTACAGTGCATGTCCTTGGTGACCAGGCTAGTTCAGCTAATGTGGTCTTGTGTGTTGAACCCCTTTAGGGAGGAGAGGACAAATCGCACACATGCTTGTTCCACACGCATCCGTCAGAAAGAAAAAAGTCTACAGTACTAATGAAACACTGTGTGTGTACGTGTGTGTGTATCTGTGTGAATGTACGTGTGTGTGTGTATACAGTACCAGTCAAAAGTTTGGACACACTTTTCATTCAAGACTACCTCATGAAGCGGGTTGAAAGAATGCCAAGAGTGTGCAAAGGGCGGCTACTTTGAAGAATCTCAAAAATAAAATAGATTTTGATTTGTTTAACACTTTTGGTCACTACATGATTCCATATGTGTTATTTCATAGTTTTGATGTCTTCACTATTATTCGACAATGTAGAAAATAGTAGAAATAAAGAAAAACCCTTAAATGAGTAGGTGTGTCCAAACATTTGACTGGTACTGTATGTCAGCACTTTAGTTGGTCAGAGCAGATTGCTCTTTTAGCAGCAGAGGGCAGACGGTTCAGTAGCAGTTACAATTAATCACTCTCCAACCAGTCAAGAACATGTGTACAGAAACACTCATGGCTCAGACTGGAGGGTGTGTGTGTGTGCGTGCATGTGTGTGTGTGTGTCTCAGGGAAGCAGGGGGATGTGATGTGTGTATGGGGGTTAACATAATGATTGCCCTTTAAGGTTTTCACTCAGAGCATGTTTTTATAGAACAGATGAAAATGAGAGTTTGTGATCACATTGTTAATGACGGTGTTATATGACCTTCCAGTGTGTGTGTGTGTAGAGAGAGAGAGAGCGAGAGAGAGAGAGCTGAGGTTTGTGTGCAGAGAACAGTGTGTGTGTGTTTGTGCATATGTGTATGTGTGTGCGTGCGTGCGTTCTTGCAAGTCAATAATCAAAGACTGTGTGTGCGTTTATGAGTGTGCTTGTGTGTGTGTATGTGTGGGTGTGTATGTCTCAGAGAAGCAGAGGGACGTGATGTGTGGGGGGGTCAACATAATGATGGACCATTAAGGTTTTCACTCAGAGCATGTTTTATTGACTAGATGAAAATGAGAGTTTGTTGTCATATTGTTAATGATGGTGTTATATGACCTTGCAGAGTGTGTGTAGAGAGAGCTGAGGTTTGTGTGCAGAGAACAGTGTGTCAAATCAAATCAAATGTATTTATATAGCCCTTTGTACATCAGCTGATATCTCAAAGTGCTGTACAGAAACCCAGCCTAAAACCCCAAACAGCAAGCAATGCAGGTGTAGAAGCACGGTGGCTAGGAAAAACTCCCTAGAAAGGCCAAAACCTAGGAAGAACCCAGACAGGAAGATCACATCAGTGACTCAACCCACTCAAGTGACGCACCCCTCCCAGGGACTGCATGAAAGAGCCGTGCGTGTTTTTGTATGTATCTAGCATGTTTTCTCCATCTAGCATGTTGCCTCCATCTATCATGTTGTCTCAATGTAGCATGCTTTCTCCATCCAGCATGTTGTCTCAATCTATCATATTGTCTGCATCTATCATGTTGTCTCAATGTAGCATGCTTTCTCCATCCAGCATGTTGTCTCAATCTATCATATTGTCTGCATCTAGCATGTTGTCTCCATCTAGCATTTTGTCTCCATCTAGCATGTTGTCTCTATGTAGCATGTTTTCTCCATCTAGCATGCTGTCTCCATGTAGCATGTTTTCTCCATCTAGCATGTTGTCTCCATGTAGCATGTTGTCTCCATCTAGCATGCTGTCTCCATGTAGCATGTTTTCCCCATGTAGCATGTGGTCTCCATCTAGAATGTTGTATCCATCTAGCATGTTTTCTCCATGTAGCATGTTGTCTCCATCTAGCATGCTGTCTCCATGTAGCATGTATTCCCCATGTAGCATGTGGTCTCCATCTATAATGTTGTCTCCATCTAGCATGTTTTCTCCATGTAGCATGTTGTCTCCATCTAGTATGTTTTCTCTATCTATCATGTTTTCTCCATCTAGAATGTTGTCCCCATGTAGCATGTTGTCCCCATGTAGCATGTTGTCTCCATGTAGAATGTTTTGTCCATGTAGCATGTTTTCTCCATGTAGCATGTTTTCTCCATGTAGCATGTTGTCTGCATGTAGCATGTTGTCTTCATCTAGCATGTTGTCGCCATCTAGCATATTTTCTCTATCTAGCATGTTTTCTCCATCTACAATGTTGTCTCCATCTAGCATGTTGTCCCCATGTAGCATGTTGTCTGCATGTAGCATGTTGTCTCCATGTAGCATGTTGACTCCATCTAGAATGTTGTCTCCATGTTGCATGTTGACTCCATCTAGAATGTTGTCTCCATGTAGAATGTTTTCTCCCTCTAGCATGTTGTCTCCATGTAGCATGTTGTCTCCATCTAGCATGTTTTCTACATGTAGCATGTTGTCTTCATCTAGCATGTTTTCTCCATGTAGCATGTTTTCTCCATCTAGCATGCTTTCTCCATGTAGCATGTATTCCCCATGTAGCATGTGGTCTCCATCTATAATGTTGTCTCCATCTAGCATGTTTTCTCCATGTAGCATGTTGTCTCCATCTAGTATGTTTTCTCTATCTAGCATGTTTTCTCCATCTAGAATGTTGTCTCCCTCTAGCATGTTGTCTCCATGTAGCATGTTGTCTCCATGTAGCATGTTGTCCCCATGTAGCATGTTGTCCCCATGTAGCATGTTGTCTCCATGTAGAATGTTGTCTCCATGTAGCATGTTTTCTCCATGTAGCATGTTGTCTCCATGTTGCATGTTGTCTGCATGTAGCATGTTGTCTCCATGTAGCATGTTGACTCCATCTACCATGTTGTCTCCATGTAGCATGTTGTCTTCATCTAGCAAGTTTTCTCCATCTAGCATGTTGTCTTCATGTAGCATGTTGTCTCCATCTAGCATGTTTTCTCCATCTAGCAGGTTTTCAATCTCGTCTCACTCTGGCTTTTGTCCTCTCTCTTTCTTGTATTTTTCTCTCTCTCCGTCCTCTCCCCGTCCTCTTCTCTCTCCATCCTCTCCCCGTCTCCTTCTCTCTCTCTCCATCCTCTCCCCGTCTCCTTCTTCTCTCTCTCCATCCTCTCAGTCTTCTTCTCTCTCTCCATCCTCTCCCCGTCTCCTCTCTCTCTCCATGCTCTCCCTGTCTTCTTCTCTCTCTGCATCCTCTCTCCTTCTCTCTCTCTCCATCCTCTCCCTGTCTCCTCATCTCTCTCTCTCTCTCTCTCTCCATCCTCTCCCCCGTCTCCCCTCTGCATCCTCTGCCTGTCTCTTTCTCTCTCTCTCCATTTCTCCCCCACTCTCTTATTGCTTTCATTTCTCCCCCTCTCGATCCACTCTTCTCTTGTTATCCTCCCCCTCTCCTTCTATCTTCTCTTCTCTCTATTCTCCACTCCACCCTTCCCTCCCCCATCTCTCCTTCTAAGTCCTTCATCATAGAAAACACTGTTAAAAATAACGGCACTCATTTATCTGTGTGTATGTTTGTTTGTGTGTGTGCGTGTGTGTGCGTGTGTGTGCGTGTGTGTGTGTGTGTGTGTATATGTCAGCACTTTAGTTGGTCAGAGCAGATTGCTCTTTTAGCAACAGAGGGCATACGGTTCAGTAGCAGTTACAATTAATCACTCTCCAACCAGTCAAGAGCATGTGTACATAAACACTCATGGCTCAGACTGGAGGGTGTGTGTGTGGGTGTGTTTGTTTCTCAGTGAAACAGGGTGTGTGTGTGTGTGTGGGGGGGGGGGGGGGGGGGGGGGGTTAACATAATGATTGCCCTTTAAGGTTTTCACTCAGAACATGTTTTTATAGAACAGATGAAAACGAGAGTTTGTCGTCATGTTGTTAATGATGGTGTTATATGACCTTCCATTGTGTGTGTGTGTAGAGAGATGATGTGTGCGTGCGTGCAGAGAAGTGTGTATGTGTCTTTCTCAGTCTCTCTGGTATTCCAACTGGAATCAGAATCATCTTTCCTAGGAACGCCATCCACCTGGTTTGATCCCACTCAGTCCTCAAGCCCTAGAGATTTTAATTAAAGACCAAATCCCGAGCAGGGAGAAGAGAATGTAATATTAATAATTCATCCCTATGCTTTACTCGAAAAATCACACAGTGTACGCACACACACTCATGTACAGACACACACATGCATGCACACACAAGTATGTAAGCACGCACGCAGGCACAAGTGCACACACATACACTCATATACACCTTGACTGTAAATCTAACTGACACACACCATGCCAACATGCTCCTGGGCAAACTTCAGTCTCTCACACACACACACACACACACACACACACACACACACACACACACACACACACACACACACACACACACACACACACACACACACACACACACACACACACACACACACATTGAGACTGTGCCACAGAGAGTCTATCTGAATGAAGAGGGAAAAACATACACCAGACAGAATGCTGAGTTGCGTTCATTTCGCTTCAACATTTGCTACGCTGTGTGAAGCTTTGTGCTGACCGACACGTTTCCCCAAAACGATACGCACTGTTCTTCAACAGCCTTTGAGGTACATGTAGTCCAGTTTGATAGGTGTGGCAAGGTGTGGCCTGATTAATATGGGTGTGACCATCTGTAATCGCAAAACTCGTGCAGCACGCAATTTGCTAACTGCCCTCTGGGACACCATAATCACAACATTTTTCAACTGGTCTTTCAGTACAATACAGTTTCCATTGAATTGAACATTGTACACCATTCTACCGTCCTGAATGCAACCCTAAATTAATTCACTGTTCCATTTTCAGAGAGAGAGAGAGAGAGAGACTGTATATGAATTATATTTCTGTGTGATTGTACATTTATGGATATATTTTTGATTGTGGCGTTTCACTGTTAACATTTCCAGGAATGTGTGTGTGAAGATGAAGAGGAATCCCAGGACGTTAGGTGACATTAAACTCTGAGCAGCGATGCAGCTGTTGCATGCAAAATGCACAACAGTGTCTCAACCAATCAGGCTGGCTGTCAGACAGTCAGAAATACTTTTTTATAACAGTCAGAGGGAATAAAGTTGAGCTGGGCTGAAAGGAGCAGAATGGAACTAAAGGAGTGAGAGAGAGAGAGAGAGAGAGAGAGAGCGAGAGAGAGAGAGAGAGAGAGAGAGAGAGAGAGAGAGAGAGAGAGAGAGAGAGCAATGGGGAGAGTAAGCGCGAGAGAGCGAGAGAGAGAGCGAGAGAGAGAGTGCAATGGAGAGAGTGAGAGCGAGAGAGTGAGAGTGAGAGAGAGAGCGAGAGCGAGAGAGAGTGAGAGAGAGCGAGAAAGACACACACACTCACACACACACACACACACACACACACACACAGAAAGCAAAAGGGTGCGAAAGAGGGCGAGAGAGAGTTTGGTTATGTAGAGGACGAGATGGTGGTGAAGTGTAAATGAAGTGAGAGCCTGTTGGAAGTCATCACACATTCACTTAGGGTGCGTCCCAAATGACACACTATTACCTATATAGTGGACCACTATTGACCAGGGCCAATATGGCTCTGCTCAAAAGTAGTACACTATGTTGGATATACGGTCCATTTGGGATCCAATCTGATCTGGAGCTGTTAGAATTAGGCCTTAAACGGAAGCAGTCACATTCAGATCGTTTCATGACATAGTTGGAAAAACAAACACTTTTCTTAGTCAACTCTTCTACCTCAAGTTCTGTTGAGAGGAGTAATGAGCAAGACTACCATGACATGAATCATAGTATGTTTCTCAAATTAAAGTGTGAAAAGGATGCTGGAGAGGAGAGTACATGCTTGTCTTTAGTATGTTCTTTCCATGACAAAGACTGACCAGGTGAATCCAGGTGAAAGCTATGATCCCTTATTTATGTCACTTGTTAAATCCACTTAAATCAGTGTAGATGAACGGGAGGAGACAGGTTAAAAAAGTATTTCTAAGCCCTGAGACAATTGAGACATGGATTGTGAATGTATGCAATTCAGAGGGTGAATGGGCAAGACAAAATATTTAAGTGGCTTTGAACGGGATATGGTAGTAGGTGCAAGAGGCACCGGATTCTGTCAAGAACTGCAACACTACTGGGTTTTTCACGCTCAACAGTTTCCTGTGTGTATCAAGAATGGTCCACCATCCAAAGGACATCCAGCCAACTTCATGCAACTGTGGGAAGCATTGGAGTCAACATGGGCCAGCATCCCTGTGGAACACTTTCGACACCTTGTACAGTCTCAGTGTATTCATTGAGATTGTATAGAACAGCAGACACTAATTCATTACATTCCTGGAAAAACATTATAATACTGTCAGAAGAGGACACACACACAGTGTCTGCTGTGCTATTCTAATAGTGTCTACATATCAATAAGTTATTCCCTACTCCTGGCTTCTTTGATCACCCACACACACACCCACACCCACACCCACACACACACACACACACACACACACACACACACACAAACACACACAGCCCACGGCCCACACAACAGCAGGATAATCGATTCCACTTCGTGTGCGATGATTCCCCCATACGGCGATTAGATTTCAAGTCATTATACCACACCGTTCTTACTGATCTGCCTGCTCTATACCCCGGTGGGTCAAGACAAGTGCACCCCACATGTGTGCAGTACAACAGAACAGTAAGTTACTACGGTGGTTATAGGCTTCATCTGTTTGCATTTATTTCATTTCAGAAATATATGGAGAGTTGAACACATTTTTCTCTTTAATATACTACATTGTTGCCTAATGCTTAAATAATCACATGTATTTTATTCTCAATTAACACAGTGATGGCAAGTGCTTTTTATGTTTTTTTTTGTCTCTTGTTATTGGATAGTACAAATGATTAACGTATACTTTAGAAGGGTCTCATCTATCTCAGAAGGTAGAACGAGACCTAGACAGTAGTACTTAATAAGGATCGGACCCTTTTTTTCAATTTTCGCCTAAAATGACATACCCAAATCTAACTGCTTATAGCTCAAGACCTGAAGAAAGGATATGCATATTCTTGATACCATTTGAAACTAAACACTTTGAAGTTTGTGGAAATTTTACAGTAAAGTAGAATAACACATA
The DNA here is from genome assembly GCF_013265735.2 of Oncorhynchus mykiss. Classification (NCBI taxonomy): domain Eukaryota; kingdom Metazoa; phylum Chordata; class Actinopteri; order Salmoniformes; family Salmonidae; genus Oncorhynchus; species Oncorhynchus mykiss. The sequence goes on along the minus strand of NC_048569.1, from coordinate 79,706,081 downwards.
ACACATTAGATCTGGTAAAAGAGAATACAAAGAAAACAACATGCATTTTTTTGTATTTTTTTGTACCATCAGCTTTGAAATGCAAGAGAATGGACATAATGTATTATTCCAGCCCAGGCACATTTTACATCATTTCCCATCAATCCCATTATTAAAGTGGCTGGAGTTGAGTCAGTGTGTTGGCAGCAGCCACTCAATGTTAGTGGTGGCTGTTTAACAGTCTGATGGCCTTGAGATAGAAGCTGTTTTTCAGTCTCTCGGTCCCAGCTTTGATGCACCTGTACTGACCTCGCCTTGTGGATGATAGCGGGGTGAACAGGCAGTGGCTCGGGTGGTTGTTGTCCTTGATGATCTTTATGGCCATCCTGTGACATCGGGTGGTGTAGGTGTCCTGGAGGGCAGGTAGTTTGCCCCCAGTGATGCGTTGTGCAGACCTCACTACTCTCTGGAGAGCCTTACGGTTGTGGGCGGAGCAGTTGCCGTACCAGGAGGTGATACAGCCCGACAGGATGCTCTCGATTGTGCATCTGTAGAAGTTTGTGAGTGCTTTTGGTGACAAGCCGAATTTCTTCAGCCTCCTGAGGTTGAAGAGGCGCTGCTGCGCCTTCTTCACGATGCTGTCTGTGTGGGTGGACCAATTCAGTATGTCTGTGATGTGTACGCCGAGGAACTTAAAACTTACTACCCTCTCCACTACTGTTCCATCGATGTGGATAGGGGGGTGTTCCCTCTGCTGTTTCCTGAAGTCCACAATCATCTCCTTAGTTTTGTTTGGTTCTTTTCCTGACACCACACTCCGAGGGCCCTCACCTCCTCCCTGTAGGCCGTCTATTCGTTGTTGGTAATCAAGCCTACCACTGTTGTGTCGTCCGCAAACTTGATGATTGAGTTGGAAGCGTGCATGGCCACACAGTCGTGGGTGAACAGGGAGTACAGGAGAGGGCGCACCCTTGTGGGGCCCCAGTGTTGAGGATCAGCGGGGTGGAAATGTTGTTGCCTACCCTCACCACCTGGGGGCGGCCCGTCAGGAAGTCCAGTACCCAGTTGCACAGGGCGGGGTCGAGACCCAGGGACGAGCTTGGAGGGCACTATGGTGTTGAATGCCGAGCTGTAGTCGATGAACAGCATTCTCACATAGGTATTCCTCTTGTCCAGATGGGTTAGGGCAGTGTGCAGTGTGGTTGAGATTGCATCGTCTGTGGACCTATTTGGGCGGTAAGCCCAGGTGATATGGTCCTTGACTAGTCTCTCAAAGCACTTCATGATGACGGAAGTGAGTGCTACGGGGCGGTAATCGTTTAGCTCAGTTACCTTAGCTTTCGTGGGAACAGGAACAATGGTGGCCCTCTTGAAGCATGTGGGAACAACAGACTGGGATATCCAGCTGGTCTGCTCATGCTCAGAGGGCGTGGCTGGGGTTTGGCGTCTGGGCCTGCAGCCTTGCGAGGGTTGGGACGTTTAAATGGTTTCCTCACGTCGGCTGCAGTGAAGGAGAGTCCGCATGTTTTAGTTGCGGGCCGTGTCAGTGGCACTGTATTGTCCTCAAAGCGGGCAAAAAAGTTATTTAGTCTGCCTGGGAGCAAGACATCCTGGTCCGTGACGGGGCTGGTTTTCTTTTTGTAATCTGTGATTGACTCTAGACCCTGCCACATACCTCTTGTGTCTGAGCCATTGAATTGAGATTCTACTTTGTCTCTATACTGACGCTTAGCTTGTTTGATTGCCTTGCGGAGGGAATAGTTACACTGTTTGTATTCGGTCATGTTTCCGGTCACCTTGCCCTGATTAAAAGCAGTGGTTTGGGCTTTCAGTTTCACGCGAATGCTGCCATCAATCCACGGTTTCTGGTTTGGGAATGTTTTAATCGTTGCTATGGGAACGACATCTTCAACGCACATTCTAATGAACTCGCTCACCGAATCAGCGTATTCGTCAATGTTGTTGTCTGACGCAATACGAAACATATCCCAGTCCACGTGATGGAAGCAGTCTTGGAGTGTGGAATCAGATTGGTCGGACCAGCGTTGAACAGACCTCAGCTCGGGAGCTTCTTGTTTTAGTTGTTGTGGTCAGCTTTTCCGAAAGGAGAGCGGGGCAGGGCCTTATATGCGTTGCGGAAGTTAGAATAGCAATGATCCAAGGTTTTTCCAGCCCTGGTTGCGCAATCGATATGCTGATAAAATTTAGGGAGTCTTGTTTTCAAATTAGCCTTGTTAAAACCCCCAGCTACAATGAATGCAGCCTCCGGATAAATTGATTCCAGTTTGCAAAGAGTCAAATAAAGTTCGTTCAGAGCCATCGATGTGTCTGCTTGGGGGGGAATATATACGGCTGTGATTATAATCGAAGAGAATTCCCTTGGTGGATAATGCGGTCGACATTTGATTGTGAGGAATTCTAAATCAGGTGAACAGAAGGACTTGAGTTCCTGTATGTTGTTATGATCACACCACGTCACGTTAACCATGAAGCATACGCCCCCGCCCCTCTTCTTACCAGAAAGATGTTTGTTTCTGTCAGCGCGATGCGTGGAGAAACCAGCTGGCTGCAGCGACTCCGATAGCGTCTCTCCAGTGAGCCATGTTTCCGTGAAGCAAAGAACGTTACAGTCTCTGATGTCCCTCTGGAATGCTACCCTTGCTCGGATTTCATCAACCTTGTTGTCAAGAGACTGGACATTGGCGAGAAGAATGCTAGGGAGTGGTGCACGATGTGCCCGTCTCCGGAGTCTGACCAGAAGACCGCTCCGTTTCCCCCTTTTACGAAGTAGTTTTTTTAGGTCGCCGGCTGGAATCCATTCCGTTGTCCTGGGTGAAAGGCAGAACACAGGATCCGCTTCGCGAAAGTCATATTCTTGTTCGTACTGATGGTGAGTTGACGCTGCTCTTGTGTTCAGTAGTTCTTCTCGACTGTTTGTAAGGAAACCTAAGATGACCTGGGGTACCAATGTAAGAAATAACACGTAAAAAAACAAAAACTGCATAGTTTCCTAGGAACGCGAAGCGAGGCGGCCATCTCTGTCGGCGCCGGATGTAGCCGGATGTCATACCACAGATTCTCAATTGGATTGAGGTCTGGGCTTTGATTAGGCCATTTCAAGACATTTAAATGTTTCCCCTTAAACCACTCGAGTGTTACTTTAGCAGTATGCTTAGGGTCATTGTCCTGTTGGAAGGTGAACCTCCATCCCAGTCTCAAATCTCTGGAAGACTGAAACAGGTTTCCCTCAAGAATTTCCCTGTATTTAGTGCCATCCATCATTCCTTAAATTATGACTAGTTTCCCAGTCCCCGCCGATGAAAAACCTCCCCACAGCATAATGCTGCCACCCCCATACTTTACCTTCTTCCATATGTTTGGGAAGTGTCCCACATGGCTTTGTGCAAAGACCAAACGTGTTTGCTTATTTTTTTCTATAAGCAATGGCTTTTTTTTCTGGCCACTCTTCTGTATTCCCAGCTCTGTGGAGTGTATGGCTTAAAGTGGTCCTATGTACAGATACTCCAATCTTCGCTGTGGAGCTTTGCAGCTCCTTCAAGGTTATCTTTGGTCTCTTTGTTGCCTCTCTGATTAACGCCCTCCTTGCCTGGTCCATGAGTATTGGTGGGCGGCCCTTATCTTGGCAGGTTTGTTGTGGTGCCATATTCTTTCCATTTTTTAATGATGGATGTAATGGTGCTCCATGGGATATTCAAAGTTTCAGATATTTTTTTATAACACAACCCTGGCCTGTACTTCTCCACAACTTTGTCTCTGACCTGTTTGGAGAGCTCCTTGGTCTTAATGGTTCCGCTTGCTTGGTGGTGCCCCTTGCTTAGTGGTGTTGCAGACTCTGTGGCCTTTCAGAACAGGTGTATATATACTGAGATCATGTGACAGATCATGTGACACTTAGACTGCACACAGGTGGACTTCATTTAACTAATTATGTGACTTCTGAAGGTAATTGGTTGCACCAGATCTTATTTAGGGGCTTCATAGCAAAGGGGGTGAATACATATGCAAGCACCACTTTCAGTTTGACATTTATTAACATTTTTTGAAACAAGTAATTTTTTTCATTTCACGAAAACGTCAAAGATCTCTCCAAACGTCAAATTTCGAAGTGTTTAAGGTTACATTTAGGCACTAACAGAACTGTTAAGGTTAGGGTTAAGTTTAGGCATTAACTCTGTATTCGTAAGGTTAGGAATGAACTCTTCATGGTTCAAGTAAGGGTTAGGATAGGCTTAAAACAATCATTTCAGAAACATATTTCTATCGCTGGATTCGGACATTCAACCTTTCAAACTAGAGGCCAATGCTTACGCCCATCCACCAATCCCTGTCCACAACACCCTAGCAAAACCGAAACCTACTTGAAGGTATCAATGCTCACTGTTGCCCCTAGTGTCCGGTTTCCACGTCATCTCCCGTTGTACTCAGACATGGATGGATGTCGAATACTGTCTTTTATCATGGGTAACCTGGCTGACCTGCCTGGGTCTTGGGCTACTTCATATGAAGATGTATTACTGCAAGATGTATTACTTGCTACTTCATATGAAGATGTATTACTTCATATTACTGTATTACTGCACAACTGCATTCACACAAAAAATGGATAGCAGACTATCCTTGTGCATGGAGGGGTAATACATTTAATACCTTAAGATCTCAAAAATATTCACGACTTCAAATATCCAAGGCCGATTTCTTTAAGTTCTTACAACTCAGAAATCTTATTCAATCCCTTCAACAGAATCTGGATGATTCTGGAAAAAAACTGCTACGCCAAAGAAGTTGATTGCCAAGTTATATCAAGGGTTGATTGAAACTCTACCTGATGGTTCAGAACCTAACAGATCTAAAGGAAGAAATTGAGGAGAACCATTGGTCACAGATATGTAAACATTTTCATACCTGCTCCTAGAACCTAAGACATAAATTACTGCAATTTAAAAATAATTCATAGGACTTACGACACACCTGCCAGAATGCATGTAATACACCCAGAAATGTCACATCTGTGTTGGAGAATTTCAAAGGAACCCTATTACACACAGTACCAGTCAAAGGTTTGGACACACCTACTCATTCAAGGGTTTTTCTTTATTTTTTACTATGTTCTACAATGTAGAATAACAGTGAAGACGTCAAAACTATGAAATAACACATATTGAATCATGTAGTAACCAAAAAGTGTTAAATCAGATTCTTCAAAGTAGCCACCCATTGCCTTGATGACAGCTTTGCACATGATTGGCATTCTCTCAAACAGCTTGGAATGCATTTCAATAACCTCTTAGAGCTACCCCCCTACTTTTTTCAATTTCCGCCTGAAGACATACCCAAATCTAACTGCCTTTAGCTCTGGCCCAGAAGCAAGGATATGCATATTCTTGGTACCATTTGAAAGAAAACAATCATCATTTTTAAAATGAACAAGATAAAACAAACATTCAGATAGGATGATGGGGACAATTTCAGTGAAAAATATTGAGAGGGCAACATTACTTGTGCAACGTTTCAGAATGATAACTTCCAAAATGAGTGTGCTACATGACATTTATCATGAAGTCACCCAGGTGTCCCACACAAGTAGCCCAAATGTACCCAAGTGGCCAAATTGGTGAAGGTATACATTTCGAAACAAATAACAATATACAAAATCCTAAAATCGTATTCTAACACCCCCCCCCCCCCCCCCCCCCCCCCCCCCCCAAAAAAAAAAAAATTGAGAAAAAAATATGAGGAAAAAAATATGAAGAAAAAAATATATACGTTTACAAAATAACATGGGTAACTATTTACACACTATCAATATTTGGAAGACCCTCAGTCCTCTATCAAATCAAATGTATTTATATAGCCCTTCGTACATCAGCTGATATATCAAAGTGCTGTACAGAAACCCAGCCTAAAACCCCAAACAGCAAGCAATGCAGGTGTAGAAGCACGGTGGCTAGGAAAAACTCCCTAGAAATGCCAAAACCTAGGAAGAAACCTAGAGAGGAACCAGGCTATGAGGGGTGGCCAGTCCTCTTCTGGCTGTGCCGGGTGGAGATTATAACAGAACATGGCCAAGATTTTCAAACGTTCATAGATGACCAGCAGGGTCAAATAATAATAATCACAGTAGTTGTAGAGGATGCAACAGGACAGCACCTCTAGGGTAAATATTAACAGTTTAGGGTTCCAGAGCTGCAGGCAGAACAGTTGAAACTGGAAAAGCAGCAAGGACAGGTGGACTGGGGACAGCAAGGAGTCATCATGCCAGGTAGTCCTGACGCATGGTCCTAGGGCTCAGGTCCTCCGAGAGAGAGAAAGAGAGAATTAGAGAGAGCATACTTAAATTCACACAGGACACCGGATAAGACAGAAGAAGAACTCCAGATATAACAAACTGACCCTAGTCCCCCGACACATAAACTACTGCAGCATAAATACTGGAGGCTGAGACAGGAGGGGTCAGGAGACACTGTGGCCACATCCGATGAGACCCCCGGACAGGGCCAAACAGGAAGGATATAACCCCACCCACTTTCTACACAATATTGTGCTGCTGATGCCAAGTGCCATAGCAGTCTCTTTCTGCTGAAAAGTGAGTATCAACAGGTATAATAAACAGATATATATATATATATATATATATATATATGAGTACAGGGAACATAAGGTTGAATATATTATTATAGACCTGCTAGATCTACTGTCTATTTTATATTATGACATTTCAGCTAGATCTACTGTCTTTATTATATTACAACAGACCAGCTGTATCTACTGTCTCCATTTCACTTTGGCCATTGTTGGGCTGTACCTCTTAGAGAATATTGTGACCGGCACCCAAAATTAGTACAGGCACATATTTTAGTTGGGCTTGCCCTCCCCTCAACAGCCTCAGGCTATTTCATGTGGGTTGGGGTGGGGCGGCAGACACACGCATCTCACATTTAATTTACATTACATTTTCATATATTGCTTCTAAAATAAAATAAAATCACAAATAATATTTTAGATTAATAATTTCAAACAAGGGCATTAGCATGAGAAGAATTTACCAGTCCAAAACATGTCCTCCACTTGGGAATCGCTAAATTAATCGTCCTACAACAATCTCTGTCTCACTTTTCCGATCAATTTCTTCTAAAATTGTATGTACACCTGTATATCTAGACTTCGATGTAGCTTTCCCTGACTTAGTCGCCATACTGATTGATATATAAACAGCTGAATCTGCGCGTTTACCAAACAATGTAATATGCGTAGCTCTTTCCAGTATAAAACTTTAATAGCGAATGACTCTCTTTACGCAGGAGTTTACTACATGGGTTGGTCTTCCAACACATAACCATTGCATATTGCCGTTTACCTCAGCTCATTGGCTATCTACCCAGCTAGATTTCAAGACGATCAGTGGTCATTGGGTTAAAATACAGTCAATCAATGAAACAGTGGTCATATCATTGGTGTACAGTGATGTCATTACTTGTCTACAAATCATTTTTTTTTCAGTCAATACATCCAGCGAAATGGCCCATCAGGTTTGGTTGTGTTACAAACAAACCAGTTGACTGCAATGAAACCAAACATGACTGGAAAAGTAACGTTTTGTGTATGTATTTACCTGGAATGTGTCGTCGAAAATGGAATGAGACGGAATTCCCGACACAAGCGGTTCACAAAGTGTTTCGTGTTAGGCTATAAAAACGGATTTTATCAAACAAAAGATCATTCATTGTGTAACAATGAGCATTGGGATTGCAAACAGAGGAAGATCGTCAAAGGTAAACTATTTATTTTATTGCAGTTTGTGATTTTGTTACGCCTGTGCTGGTTGAAATATATTTTGTTTTATGGGGCTCTATCCTCAGATAATCGCATCGTATTCTTTCGCAGTAAATCCTTTTTTAAATCTGACAACGCAGTTGGATTAGCAAGATTCTAGGCTTTCGATACATGTGAGACACTTGTATTTTCATTCATGTTTAATATGACTATTTATGTAGCGATCACCATATGTTGTGGAATTTCTTTCCTTCTTAATGCATTTGAGCAAAACAGGTGTGTTGTGACAAGGTAGGGGTGGTATACAGAAGATATCCCTATTTGGTAAAAGACCAAGTCCATATTATGGCAACAATAGCTCAAATAAGTAAAGAGAAACTACAGTCCATCAGGACTTGAAGACATGAAGGTCAGTCGATGCGGAAAAGTGCAGTCACAAAAACCATGATGAAACTGGCTCTCATGTGGACCTGCAAAGGATAAGTTCATTACCAGCCTCAGAAATTGCAGCCCAAATAAATGCTTCACAAAGTTCAAGTAACAAACACATTTCAACATCAACTGTTCAGAGACTGCATGAATCAGGCCTTCGTGGTCGAATTGCTGCAAAGAAACCACTACTAAATTACACCAATAAGAAGAAGGGACTTGCTTGGGCCAAGAAACATGAGCAATGGACATTAGATGGGAGGAAATCTGTCCTTTGATCTGATGAGTCAAAGTTAGACATTTTTGGTTCCAACCACTTTGTCTTTGTGAGACGCAGAGTAGGTGAACAGATGAGCTCCGCATGTGTGGTCCCACCGTGAAGCATGGAGGAGGAGGTGTGATGGTGTGGAGGTGCTTTGCTGCTGACGCTGTCAGCGATTTATTAAGAATTCAAGTGGACTATCATTTGTTTTTCAACAGGACAATGATTCAACACACCTCCAGGCTGTGTAAGGGCTATTTGACCAAGGAGGAGAGTGATGCAGTGCTGCATCAGATGACCTGGCCTCCACAATCCCCCGACCTCAACCCAATTGAGATGGTTTGGGATAAGTTGGACTGCAGAGTGAAGGAAAAGCAGCCAAGTGCTCAGCATATGTGCGAACTCCTTCAAGACTGTTGGTAAAGCATTCCAGGTGAAGCTTGTTGAGAGAATACCAAAAGTCTGCAATGTTTTCATCAAGGCAAAGGGTGGCTACTTTGAAGGATCTCAAATATAAAATATAGTTTGATTTGTTAAAACTTCTTATGGCTGGGGGGCAGTATTGAGTAGCTTGGATGAATAAGGTGCCCAGGGTAAACTGCCTGCTACTCAGGCCCAGAAGCTAAGATAAGCATAGTAGATTCGGATAGAAAACACTCTGAAGTTTCTAAAACTGTCTGAATGATGTCTGTGAGTATAACAGAACTCAGATGGCAGGCAAAAGCCTGAGAATAAAATCCAACCAGGAAGTGGGATATCTGAGGTTTGTAGGTTTTCAAGTCTTTGCCTATCCAATATACAGTGTAAGATCTGGTCCGATTGCACTTCCTAAGGCTTCCACTAGATGTCAACAGTCTTTAGAACCGTGTTTCAGGCTTCTACTGTGAAGGGGGAGCAAATAAGAGCTGTTTGAGTCAGGGGTCTGTCAGAGTGCCATGAGCTAAGTCTCGCGCGCGGCTGTGAGCACGAACCCTGTTCCTTTTCATTTCTAATGGAATGGAACTGTCGTCTGAACTAAGTGCCTGCGCCTTGTGAATTTGGATTTGTGAATTAAACCCTCAAACAAAAAGGAGGTATTTGGACATAAATGATGGACATTATCGAACAAAACAAACATTTATTGTGGAAGTGGGATTCCTGGGAGTGCATTCCGATGAAGATCATCAAAGGTAAGTGAATATTTATAATGCTATTTCTGACTTCTGTTGACTCCACAACATGGCGGGTATCTGTATGCCTTGTTTTGGTGCCTGAGTGCTGTACTCAGATTATTGCATGGTGTGCTTTGTCCGTAAAGCTTTTTTGAAATCTGACACAGTGGTTGCATTAGGGAGAAGTACATCTTTAATTCCATGCATAACACTTGTATTTTCATCAACATTTATGATGAGTATTTCTGTAAATTGATGTGGCTCTCTGCAAAATCACTGGATGTTTTGGAAGCAAAACGTTACTGAACATAACGTGCCAATGTAAACTAAGATTTTTGGATATAAATATGAACTTCATCGAACAAAACATACATGTATTGTGTAACATGAAGTCCTATGAGTGTCATCTGATGAAGATCAAAGGTTAGTGATTAACCTTTCTGATCTCCCCATCCCGGATCCGGGATCGTGAATACAGACTCAAGCTCATTACCATAATGCAACGTTAACTATTCATGAAAATCGCAAATGAAATGAAATAAATATGCTAGCTCTCAAGCTTAGCCTTTTGTTAACAACACTGTCATCTCAGATTTTCAAAATATGCTTCTCAACCATTGCAAAACAAGCATTTGTGTAACAGTATTGATGGCTAACGTAGCATTTAGCATTAGCATTCAGCTGGCAACATTTACACAAAAAAACAGAAAAGCATTCAAATAAAATCATTTACCTTTGAAGAACTTCAGATGTTTTCAATGAGGAGACTCTCAGATAGCAAATGTTCAGTTTTTCCTGAAAGATCATTTGTTTAGGACAAATCGCTCCGTTTTCTGCGTCACGTTTAGCTATGAAAAAACCCCTGTATCCAGGATTGTGTAAATCTATCAGCAAGCTCATTAGCATAACACAACGTTAACTATTCATGAAAATCGCAAATGAAATGAAATAAATATGCCATCTCTCAAGCTTAGCCTTTTGTAAACAACACTGTCATCTCAGATTTTCAAAATATGCTTCTCAACCATAGGAAAACAATCATTTGTGTAAAAGTAGCTAGCTAGCGTTAGCATTTAGCGTTAGCATTTAGCGTTAGCATTTAGCGTTAGCATTAGCGTTAGCATCCAGCACGCAACATTTCAACAAAAACATAAGCCTTCAAATAAAATCATTTACCTTTGAAGAACTTCTGATGTTTTCAATGAGGATACTCTCAGTTAGATAGCAGATGCTCAGTTTTTACAAAAATATTATTTGTGTATTAGAAATAGCTCCGTTTTATACATCACATTTGGCTACCAAAAAAAATCCGAAAATTCAGTCCTCAAAACGCGAACTTTTTTCCAAATTAACTCCATAATATCGACTGAAAACATGGCAAACGTTGTTTAGAATCAATCATCAAGGTGTTTTTCACATATCTCTTCATTGATACATCGTTCTTGGACACATGGTTTCTCCCCTATATCAAATGGAAAAGTACGAGCAGCTGGCAATTGCGCACCGAATTCCACGCAGGACACCAGGCGGACACTTGGAAAATGTAGTCTCTTATGGTCAATCTTCCAATGATGTGCCTACAAATACGTCACAATGCTGCTAAGACCTTGGGCGAACGACAGAAAGTGTAGGCTCATTCCTTGCGCAATCACAGCCATATAAGGAGACAATGGAAAACAGCTTCAGAAATTCTGCTAATTCCTGGTTGATGCATCATCTTGGTTTCGCCTGTAGAATGAGTTCTGGGGCACTTACAGACAAAATCTTTGCAGATTCTGAAACTTCAGAGTGTTTTCTTTCCAAAACTGTCAAGAATATGCATAGTCGAGTATCTTTTTGTGACAAAATATTGCGCTTAAAACGGGAATGTTTTTTATCCAAAAATGAAATAGCGCCCCTAGAGATCTAACAGGTTAATTGTATCTCTATTTCTGCTTTTTGTGACTCTTCTCTTTGGCTGGAAAAATGGCTGTGTTTTTCTGTGATTTGGCGCTGACCTAACATAATCGTACGGTATGCTTTCGTCGTAAAGCCTTTTTGAAAACGGACACTGTGGTGAGATTAACAACGAGTTTATCTTTAAAATGGTGTATAATACTTGTATGTTTGAGGACTTTTAATTATGAGATTTCTGTTGTTTGAATTTGGCGCCCTGCACTTTCACTGGCTGTTGTCAAATCGATCCCATTAAGGTGATTTCAGACATAAGATTAAACACTCGTTTGGTTAATACATTATTTCATATGTGTTATTTCATAGTTTTGATGTCTTCACTATTATGCTACAATGTAGAAAATAGTCAAAATAAAGAAAAACCCTTGAATCAGTTGGTGTGTCCAAACTTTTGACTGGTACTGTATGCTGTGGTCCTGTGATAAACTAACACCAAAATGTATGTGCTCTCATTGTATCTAGGAATTTATATCCATTCATCTCCACGATTATGTGAGATAGTTTTGTAATCTAGGTCTAATTGCTGCCCAAAAATGTATATCTATCAATGGGAAATCCTCATATTCAGACTCAATAATAAACTGGAGGACTGAACTATCTAGCCACATACTGCTAGATTTGGTATATTATAAAGTTAATCAAAAACCGGAAGTGTTTGACGGAATTTGTAAACTATATAGTCGATCAACTTGAGGAATGTGCTGTTTAGTGGCTGATTTGTTTGTGTTTTTGTGTTGTGCTGTTTGTGGGGTGCTGCGGAAAAACAATAAAAAACAAAAAGATTGAAATGATTAAAGTGATTAGTTCTGCCAGATGTGTCAATATATCTGCTATATGGTTGGTGTGCTGTGTTGCCATGCCACAGAGAGAGATCCACAGACTGATGTTGTTTTGTTGTTGTTTTTTGGTTCCTAATGCATAGTTTATGAGACATGCTGGGGCTGAGTAGGGCTGAGACTCTGATGTACTGCTGGGTTAGTACTGCTGTTCAGACCTACATAGAGATGGAGAGAGAGGGAGAGCAAGAGCGAGTGAGAGAGAGAGAGGGATCTGTCTGTCATGAAGCACTCAGGCTGGTTGAACATACTGGTAAGACTGGAAATCAGGTCAACAAGGATGGCAAGGACACACACACACACTCGCATACCCCATCTTGGTGTTTCTGTTTTTCAGAGAGCTCTAGCTGACTTTAGGGAGAGAAGAAGAGATTGATTCTTTTGAGTCTCAATTACAGCAGACTTAGTCTTAGTCTAGGCAAAGCGCCATCATTCTCACAATACTAAACAATCCCTCACATTATATTATAACCCACCTTCTTCATAACCCAGGAACATTAATTCATTATAATATAATCTTGGCTTTGTCCAAAATGGCTTTGTCCAAAATGGCCCCCTATTCCCCATATAGTGCACCACGTTTGTCCAGGGCCCATAAGTGCAGATATTCTGTTCCAGCCTGTTATGGTGGCCATGTTCTGATTGTCATTAAGAGGATTTATCAAATAGATTTGTCTGATATCACAACATGGAATCTCCCATCAATTGTCTGTCATGTAATCCTACAGCACTGTCAGAGTGTATGTTGTGTGTGTATGGGGGGGGGGGGGGTTATTAACAATTGTAATATTTTAGTTGTTGAGTCAAACCTGTCTGGTTTGTTTGAGGTTTATGGTATCGACTTCAGTACTCAACATTTGTCCATGTCCCCAGGATGTCGGGAGATGTCTTCAAAACCGTCCAACGGGGCAATGTGAGCACCTTTTACCATCTAGGAGGCTCACGTGTGTGCTAGAGCGTTATGGATGGGGATAGAGGAAAGGCTTGAACCATGCACTCTGGCTCCGAGGATAGCGGGTTCAATCCCAGTGCTAGACACTCGTTTACATTTTTCCCAAACCTTAACCCTTACCGGAAACCAGTCCTGTCCCCCACCTCCCCCATGTTGTTGCACATGTAGGCATGCTCACACACACAGACATATACATTCTGAACAACGAGGCCTGGGCTTCCACAGTGTAGTATCAGTAATCCATTTCTGTACCATCATCTTTGAAATACAAGAGAAAGGCCAATTTAAGAATTAGGAATCTAGGAGCAATTTAGATTTTGTGTATGTGTGTATGCAAAGTGTGTATGCAAAGTTTTAGACTGATCGAATTAACCATTCCATTTCTGTTAAAAATGTTGTATCAAGACTGCCCAAAAGTGCCTAATTGGTTTATTATTAACTTTTCATGTTCATAACTGTGCACTCTCCTCAAACAATAGCATGGTATTATTTCACTGTAATAACTACTGTAAATTGGACAGTGCAGTTAGAGTAACAATAATTTAAGCTTTCTGATGACACCAGATATGTATATGTCCTGAGAAATGTTATTTTTACTTACAATCTCATGCTAATCACATTTGCCTACGTTAGCTCAACCGTCCCGCTGAAAGGGGTGCATGTGACAAATACATTTTGATTTGATATAATAGGAAGAGGCAGGGAGGAAGAAGGGAAATAGCATGTTGTTGGATGTTGGACCAATATAATCTCACATTCCACCACTGGACAGTCAGTACTCTGAACAAATTGACCTTCACAGTCTCATGTCAGTCTCTTCCAATCCAACTAGCTCTCACGATCTCATGTCAGAATTAGACGTTCATCCATGTTTCTCAAACGTCAAATTTTGAAGTTGTGGCAAACGTCAAATTTAGAAGAAATCAGGGTTAAGGTTAGGCATTAACTCTGAATGGTTAATGTAAAGGTTAAGGTTTGGCATAGGCTTAAAACAAAAATAAAAACAACAACTTTCTATTGCTGGATTAAAACGTACAGCTTTTGGAATCAGATACAGATGCTTACGCTCATCCACCATTCCCGTCCACAGCATCCTAGCAAAACCGAAACCTACTTGAAAGAAACAGCGTTCACTGTTGCCCCTAGTGGTTGGTTTCCACATCATCTCCTGACATCCTCAGACATGGATGGACGTCGAATACTGACTTGTTTCACGGGCAACCTGGCTGCTCCAATCCCACCCAGCAGATGCATAGGTCTGTCTGGAACACAAAATGCCTGTGACTAGTGCACACAACACGTCAGTAAATATAGCAACCAGCCTGCAGCAACCTGCCACTCACCAGCCTGCTCTAACCAAGCATGGCAGGCTGCTCACACCACAGCATATACTATACAGTATACCGGCATAACATCCATGCAATTATTTATGCAGTAGGATATAAACATGCTATACCTTTTTTCCAAGTGGTCAAATCAATTCTATTTTGCTCTGTTATCTCAATTAGGATTAAGATTAGGGTTATTTTGGATTAGGCTATAATATCACAATAAGGGTGTGAGCTGTGTCCAGTGAATTTAAAAACACACTACACAGAACACACTTCTTACGATTCATTTAATGGGGGTTGAGTGGCCTTACTACGTCCGTCTGTGGTGGTATATTGGAGCAATAAAACACACCTAAACCACCAGGGAGAACTTTAAAGTGTGGTTCATCGACGTGTAGTTATGTTACAGGCTGTTTACGCCATGCATTATTAACGAACAGCAGCCGATGACCATAAGCATGTTCAAATATTTAACAATGTGGTGATTTTGTGTGTGTGTGAATGTGTGTGTGTGTGCACGTGCGTGTGTGAGTGTGTGTGTGTGCATGTGTATGCATGCATGTGCATGTGCGTGTGTGCGTTTTATGGAGTGTATAACTGAGAGTTTAATCAGAGCTCATGAATGTTTTAGGGTTGTTTTGATTGCAGCAGAATGTTTTAATGGATTTAACGAAAAGGATTGCCCTCTTCTTCCACTCTCTCCCTCTCTCTCCCCGTTCTCCCTCTCTCGCTCTTTCCCTCTTGCTCCTTCACACTCTCTCCCTGCCCTCTCTCTCTCGTTTGTTAGAGAATTTTGAAAGCATTACACTTCAAGTGCCCCTAAACTATCTGCTGTGAAATAGCTGTAATGCTTGAGAAGATTCAGACGACTTTAAGAGAAGAAATCAGTGCTCTGTGAAAGAGTCGTGATGAATAGAATCCGCATCTACCTCTCTCTCTTCTCTCTCTCTGTCTTTACTCTCTCTATTTCCTCCCTGTTTCTTTCCTCTCTCCCACTCTTATTCCTCTCTCTCTTTTTCCTTGCGCTCCTCTTAGTAGTATCTTCCCATACCAGTGTGAGAACCAGTTCAAACGAGTCTGAAGCCAACCAGTCCCGTACAGGGATTCAGGGCTGACAATAATAAACTAAAACTGAACAAATAAAATACAGAACTCAACACTCTGGCACATACTGAGAGACAGCAGAGCTTTTCCCTCTCTCTGACACACACATGCACGCCCATATGCACGAGCGCGCGCACACACACAATCCCATTACCTGAGCCTAGGTCCAGGACCAGGTGTGTGTGTGTCTTTACAGACAGCCTAGCAGGCTGTACTGTAGCCTTGGATGTGTCTGTCTGAAATGAAAAATAAACCTGTAAAACCCCACACAGAAGAGCACTGCACTATCTGTAAACACTATGATGTGCTACACTATGGAGTCTGTATAACAGAGAGAGCACTGCTGTACACTACGGAAACTTAATGACAGGAATGCTCCTGGATGCTCCAGCAGCCCATATAGAGGCTACAGTCCTTATGTTCGCTCTGCAAGCCTTGGGATGTTGACCAATATAGACATACTCATGTACGTAGGCACACACACACAAACTCATGCACGTAGGCAGACACACATTTGTTGTGCTATGTTTGTGGAGACCTAACAATTGATTGTCATTCAAAATTATATTTTCCCTAACCCCTAACCCTAATCCTTAATCTAACCTTTAACCTAAACCTAACTCCTACCCCTTACCCTAATTCTAACCCTAACCCTAATTTTAACCTAAGTCTAAAATAGTATTTTTCTTGTGAGGACCGGTGAAATGCACCCACTGGTGTGAAATGTTCCTTGTTTCACAAACCTTATAGTAAAACCAACCGACCATACACACACACACACACACGCACACACACACCACACACACACACACACACACAGTCATAATGGCCCACTTTAGCACACGCTGCAAGCCCAAATCTCCAGTTACCACCGCCAGACAACCAAAGCACATTACCGCACATCATATACTTCACTAACCTACAGGATGTAAATCAAGAAATAAACATATTACCACCTCCCTCTCACCACTTAAAAGTTATGTCCGCCTGTAAAAACAGTGTTGAATATCTTTAGGAGTGTGGGGGCGGAGTGTTTAAGGATGTATAAATGATGGCTCTAGAGTAAAAGCACGGACGTCTCAACTGACTGTGTCTGAGTACCTGTAAAAGCTTCAGTGTACTGTATAAGAGCTTCAGAATTATGAACCAAGCCCTAACGTTACACATACCTTTAGAACACATTACCATCACATTACCATCATAGTCTTTGACATGCACACACAGCATACTTATACCGCAGAGAATAACAGACAGAGCGGATGCAACTGGCAAACAGGTACATAATACACTGTGTTATGAGAAGGACAGGTTTCAGCAACAGTAATATACTCTATTGAGATAATATGAAGTTTATTCTGTTCCAATTGTTTACTGATTAATCTCCACACACACACACACACACACACACACACACACACACAGTGTTGAATATAGACAGGTGTGTTTCTTTCCAAACAATTGAATTTGCCAATCAAGTTGTAGTGACATCTCGAGTGTCATAGCAAAGGGGTCTTAATACTTATGTAAGTTAGACATTTCTGTATTTAAATTTTCAATGCATTTGCTAAAATTTCTAACATTTCAATTTAATACATTTTGAATTCAGGCTGTAACACATCAAAATGTGGAATAAGTCAAGGGGTATGAATATTTTCTGAAGGCACTTAAAGTAAAGGTTCACCCATTTTGAATGCTATATTGTTTTTGTGCATCTCTGAGTTACAGTATGTTCTATCGATTCCCTGGGTCATTTCATGTTTTCCTATGTATCTGAGTAATTGGCATTCAAGCAGGCTGAAATCCGTCCGGTATGATATAGTCGCTCTCACTACACAGGAAGTGAATAGGAATAGGACTATTGGATGACGAAAACATGTATCATTACATGTCAGATTTCAATACTGGCCGATGTCATAACTCAGGAGGATGTCTTCTCTCGAATGAGCAATTTATCATATTTTTGCGATATTCCTACCTCTAGATATGTGTAATTTAACTGAGGGTACAGCACAGTTTTCTTATTTGTGACTTGTTTCAGGAAACTAGGCGTATGTCGCGCGTCACTACTCTACATGAGAGGCAAAAACTTTTATTGGCAGAAATGCCTTCTGGGACATGTAAACTTTCATGTGCCTTAATAACAAACGTGTATGCCATGTGTAAACACAAATAAAATGGTTAAATTACGAGTCTAGTTGGTTGAGCCACAGAAATTGACAGGCACCTTCCCGCTAGCCAGTATTGGCTGAGATAATATAGATAATTCTTACCAATGTGGCTTTTTTGAAAAAATGCTGGTGTTTGATTGCAAATATGTGGAGGGAGTCAAAAAGAGAAAGCAGAAAGCTCTTGTATAAAGCACCTCCGGATTACATCTTGAAACTAAGTGCAACCATGGAATCCATGACAGAGGGGGAGAAGCGTTCATCCATGTATTCGGGTAAGAGAGTCTAGCCAGCTATATTTTCAGATATTATACGTTTTGAAAGAAAGTCGTTTTCATTGCAAGTTAAATAGTACTTTTAGCTAGCTAACGTTAACCTACATGTATGATCTGTGTAGTAATATTATTTGAATCTCAGAGCCATTTGCATTTGCTAGTTATAGCCTAATGTTAGTTAGCTAGCTAACATTGAACCTAGTTGATTATTTTTAGCTACCAGCAGATTCATGCAGGGTAGTAATTGTATGAGTTGGGATTATGGTTCATTGTTTAGCTAGTTAGCTACATGTCTAAACAAAAGACTCCACTATGCAAGTAACCATTTCACTGTACCGTTTACAGCTCTGTATCCTGTGCATGAGACAAACTTTTATTTAATTTGATATAGTGTGTGTTTACTGAAGACGGTAATGTGAAGAACAACATGACCTGCATCAAAGTCAATTTAGGATATAACGCTAGGCCAACGAGAGTGTGTCCAGGTTCTAAAATTCTGCGGTAGAATGCACTGCTTTTATTTCATCACTCACAACAGTAAGCTATTTTCTGTAATTACCTCATCATTAACTTGTAAATAATGATTTTGTTGTGAGTTTATGACCAACTCGAGACGGTTGGTCACATTTGTCTGCCTCTTTAGTCCAGGGTGCATAGCATGGTGCCATTGCTAGAGATATTATAGAAACGACATAGGAAAGGCCTCCCGAGTGGTGCAGTGGTCTCGCACGCTGCATCACACTGCATCACAGATCCGGGTTTGTCCCTGTCTCATTGCGGGTTTGTCCCTGTCCCATCATGTTCTAGCGACACCTTGTGGTGGCTGGGCACATGCATGCTGACTTCGGTCGCCAGTTGTACGGTGTTTCCTCCGACACATTGGCTTCCGTGTTAAGCGGGCAGTGTATCAAGAAGCAGTGTGGCTTGGAGGGGTTGTGTTTCAGAGGACGAGTCCGTACAGAAGTTGCAACGATGGGACAAGACTGTAACTACCAATTGGGGAGAAAAAGGGGTAAAAAGCACAAAAAAAAAAAGAAACGACATAAGAATCTAATGAATGAAGGAACGTATAACGCCCCATCCAGAAGACTGTTGAACAATCGTGTTCACGTTGCCATGCTGCGTCATGCAGTTGCTAAGCTAATCATCACGCAATCCCTTCTCAAAGTCATATCAAGCATTTTAGCAACAGGAAATCTTATTAAAATCTGTTCATTTTCACCCCCAGGAAGATTACGACAAGCGACACTTACTAGATATGGTCATTTTCACAATTTCATAAATTCTTAGAATGTTTGGGAATTATATATATATATATATATATATGTGTCAGTTCCTCGTACTCAGCCTGAAACTTGTGTTAAAGTTCCGGAAGATTTGATGCCGGCTATACACACCAGGTCTCCAGTACACCTTCACAACCCGGTGTGTCTTGTTTCTGCATCTCGCACTCATCCTGAGGTGCGTGTTCTCAGCCCGGTACCACCAGTACCGGTACCACGCACCAGGCCTATAGTGTGCCTCGGCAGTCCAATACGCCCTGTTCCTCTTCCCCGCACTCGCCCTGAGGTGCGTGTCCTCGGCCCAGTACCACCAGTGCCAACACCACGCACCAGGCTTCCTGTGCGTCTCCAGAGCCCTGTATGCCATGTTCCTCCTACTCGCACTCACCCTGAGGTGCGTGTCTCCAGCCTGGTACCACCAGTGCCGGCACCACGCACCAGGCCACCAGTGCGCCTCCAGGGTCCAGTACTCCCTGTTCCTGCTCCTCGCACTCGTCCTGAGGTGCGTGTCCCCAGCCCGGTACCACCAGTGCCGGCAACACGCACCAGGCCGCCAGTGCACCTCGGCAGTCCAGTATGCCCTGTTCCTCCTCCCCGCACTCGCCCTGAGGTGTGTGTCCTCGGCCCAGTACCACCAGTGCCGGCACCACGCACCAGGCCTACAGTGCGCCTCGCCAGTCCAGAGCATCCGGCAACAGTACCCAGTCCAGAGCGTCCGGCTACAGTACCCAGTCCAGAGCGTCCGGCTACAGTACCCAGTCCAGAGCGTCCGGCTACATTACCCAGTCCAGAGCGTCCGGCTACAGTACCCAGTCCAGAGCGTCCGGCTACATTACCCAGTCCAGAGCGTCCGGCTACAGTACCCAGTCCAGAGCGTCCGGCTACAGTACCCAGTCCAGAGCGTCCGGCTACAGTACCCAGTCCAGAGCGTCCGGCGACAGTACCCAGTCCAGAGCGTCCGGCTACAGTACCCAGTCCAGAGCGTCCGGCTACAGTACCTAGTCCAGAGCTTCCGGCTACAGTACCCAGTCCAGAGCGTCCGGCTACAGTACCCAGTCCAGAGCGTCCGGCTACAGTACCCAGTCCAGAGCGTCCGGCTACAGTACCCAGTCCAGAGCGTCCGGCTACAGTACCCAGTCCAGAGCGTCCGGCTACAGTACCCAGTCCAGAGCGTCCGGCAACTGTACCCAGTCTAGAGCGTCCGGCAACAGTACCCAGTCCAGAGCGTCCGGCTACAGTACCCAGTCCAGAGCGTCCGGCTACAGTACCCAGTCCAGAGCGTCCGGCTACAGTACCCAGTCCAGAGCGTCCGGCTACAGTACCCAGTCCAGAGCGTCCGGCTACAGTACCCAGTCCAGAGCGTCCGGCAACTGTACCCAGTCTAGAGCGTCCGGCAACAGTACCCAGTCCAGAGCGTCCGGCAACAGTACCCAGTCCAGAGCGTCCGGCAACTGTACCCAGTCCAGAGCGTCCGGCAACAGTACCCAGTCCAGAGCGTCCGGCAACAGTACCCAGTCCAGAGCGTCCGGCTACAGTACCCAGTCCAGAGCGTCCGGCTACAGTACCCAGTCCAGAGCGTCCGGCTACATTACCCAGTCCAGAGCGTCCGGCTACAGTACCCAGTCCAGAGCGTCCGGCTACAGTACCCAGTCCAGAGCTTCCGGCTACAGTACCCAGTCCAGAGCGTCCGGCAACTGTAACCAGTCTAGAGCGTCCGGCAACAGTACCCAGTCCAGAGCGTCCGGTAACAGTACCCAGTCCAGAGCGTCCGGCAACAGTACCCAGTCCAGAGCGTCCGGCAACAGTACCCAGTCCAGAGCGTCCGGCAACAGTACCCAGTCCAGAGCGTCCGGCTACATTACCCAGTCCAGAGCGTCCGGCAACTGTACCCAGTCTAGAGCGTCCGGCAACAGTACAAAGTCCAGAGCGTCCGGCAACAGTACCCAGTCCAGAGCGTCCGGCAACTGTACCCAGTCCAGAGCGTCCGGCAACAGTACCCAGTCCAGACGCTCTGGACTGGGTACTGTTGCCGGACGCTCTAGACTGGGTACAGTTGCCGGACGCTCTGGACTGGGTACTGTAGCCGGACGCTCTGGACTGGGTACTGTAGCCGGACGCTCTGGACTGGGTACTGTAGCCGGACGCTCTGGACTGGGTACTGTAGCCGGACGCTCTGGACTGGGTACTGTAGCCGGACGCTCTGGACTGGGTACTGTAGCCGGAAGCTCTGGACTAGGTACTGTAGCCGGACGCTCTGGACTGGGTACTGTAGCCGGACGCTCTGGACTGGGTACTGTCGCCGGACGCTCTGGACTGGGTACTGTAGCCGGACGCTCTGGACTGGGTACTGTAGCCGGACGCTCTGGACTGGGTACTGTAGCCGGACGCTCTGGACTGGGTAATGTAGCCGGACGCTCTGGACTGGGTACTGTAGCCGGACGCTCTGGACTGGGTAATGTAGCCGGACGCTCTGGACTGGGTACTGTAGCCGGACGCTCTGGACTGGGTACTGTAGCCGGACGTTCTGGACTGGGTACTGTTGCCGGATGCTCTGGACTGGCGAGGCGCACTGTAGGCCTGGTGCGTGGTGCCGGCACTGGTGGTACTGGGCCGAGGACACACACCTCAGGGCGAGTGCGGGGAGGAGGAACAGGGCATACTGGACTGCCGAGGTGCACTGGCGGCCTGGTGCGTGTTGCCGGCACTGGTGGTACCGGGCTGGGGACACGCACCTCAGGACGAGTGCGAGGAGCAGGAACAGGGAGTACTGGACCCTGGAGGCGCACTGGTGGCCTGGTGCGTGGTGCCGGCACTGGTGGTACCAGGCTGGAGACACGCACCTCAGGGTGAGTGCGAGTAGGAGGAACATGGCATACAGGGCTCTGGAGACGCACAGGAAGCCTGGTGCGTGGTGTTGGCACTGGTGGTACTGGGCCGAGGACACGCACCTCAGGGCGAGTGCGGGGAAGAGGAACAGGGCGTATTGGACTGCCGAGGCACACTATAGGCCTGGTGCGTGGTACCGGTACTGGTGGTACCGGGCTGAGAACACGCACCTCAGGATGAGTGCGAGATGCAGGAACAAGACACACCGGGTTGTGAAGGTGTACTGGAGACCTGGTGTGTATAGCCGGCATCAAATCTTCCGGAACTTTAACACAAGTTTCAGGCTGAGTACGAGGAACTGACACAGGTGGCATCAAACAGCTAACACGCTCCTCAGGGCGAATGCCGTGCATACTACGTCAAACCAACAGCTCTCTCTCTTCATTCTCCTCCAACTTTGTCAACAACTCCTCGAATGTCTCATAATCTCCCCTCCGTTCACTCTCCTCCAATCTGTCCAATAACTCCTCGACAATCTCAGACTCACCCCTCAACTTCGCCGACTGCTCCAAGTCCCCCCCCAATACATTTTTGGGGCTGCCTCTCGGGCTTCCAGCTGCGCTGCCGTGCTGCCTCCTCATACCGGCGCCTCTCTGCTTTCGCTGCCTCCAGCTCTGCCTTGGGGCGGCGATATTCCCCTGGTTGTGCCTAGGGTCCTCCGCCGTCCAGAATTTCCTCCCAAGTCCATGAGTCCTGCGATCGCTGCTGCTGCCTTTTACCACGCTGATTGGTCCTTTGTTGGTGGGTTATTCTGTCATGTTCATCGTAAGAAGCGGACCAAAGCGCAGCGTGTTGTGAATACATGATATTTTAATGAAGACGAAGAACTCTTAACAAACTATACAAAACAACAAACCGAACATGAAGCTATAATAATGCTAGTGCAGACACAGGCAACTAGACATAGACAATAACCCACGAAATACCCAAAGAAGATGGCAGCCTAAATATGGTTCCCAATTAGAGACAACGATAAACAGCTGCCTCTAATAGAGAAACAATCTAGGCAACAATAGACATACATAAACACCTAGATAGTAAACGACCCCATAAAACTACAAAACCCCCAGACAGTGCTAAAACATATACATCACCCATGTCACACCCTGACCTAGCCAAAACAATAAAGAAAACAAAGAACGCTAAGGTCAGGGCGTGACAGTGAGTTGGGTGGGCATTCTATGTTCCTTTTTCTATGTTTTTGTATTTCTTTGTTTTGGCCGGGTATGGTTCTCAATCAGGGACAGCTGTCTATAGTTGTTTTTGTTTGTAGTTATTTTCTGTTTTGTGTTTCTGCACCTGACAGGACTGTTTCGGTTTTCGTTCATTCTCTTTGTGAGTTTTGTTATTGAGTGTTCAGTTGAAATACAAGTATGAACACTTACCACGCCGCCCTTTGGTCCACACCTTCTTCAACAGACGATCGTTACAGAATGAACACTTACCACGCTGTGCTTTGGTCCACACCTTCTTCAACAGACGATCGTTACAGATAGCCTGAGTGAATCTGCGAATGCAAAGAGATATGCTAACTATATAATAGTTGTTCAAGTTCTTGCTAGCTAACCAAATGACACCTGCAACTCTAGCTGTGTATAGCCACCAAAAAAATGATATGAGGGAAAAAAAGTCAGTCACTCACCCACTCCTCCAATGGCATGATATGACATCCTCCTAGCAGCTAGTTAGCTATCTAGCTAACTGTAGGTTAACCTGTCTACGATACTGGTTCCCAATTGGGAATCAACCCTCCCACGTTCAGCTGAAACGGTGGCGCATGGAACGCAAAAATATTCTTAAAAATATTTAACCTCCACACATTAACAAGTCCAATAGCTCAAATGAAAGATAAACACCTTGTTCATCTAGCCAGCAAGTCAGATTTCTAAAATGTTTTACGGCGAAAACATAGCACATATATATGTAAAACCACCACCAGACACAGCTCATTTCAATAGCCAAAACATGCAATCAACAAACGCAGGATTAAAAAATAAATCGCTCACTAACCTTTTGAAAATCTTCATCAGATGACAGTAATATGACATATTACACAGTACATATTTTTTTTTTCAATAATATGCCATTTATATCCATAAATGTCCATTTACAGTGAGTTCACCTTCAGAAATTACTCAAAAATGCCCGCAGGAAATCTATGTAGCGCGGCAAGATAACGTAAATAGACATCATAAACTTTGACTAAATATACATGTTCTACATATAGTTAGAAAGATACACTGCTTCTTTATGCAACCGCTGTGTTAGATTTATTTTTAACGTTACAGAAATCGCACACTATTCCATATGCTGAGACAGCGCTCAGTTCCAAGCTACATTTCCACGTAATGTTGGAGTCAACAGAAACACAGATTTAAGCATAAATATTCCCTTACCTTCGATGGTCTTCATTCAGAATGTTCTGGAAGGCTTCATACTTACCCAATACATCGTTTGGTTTCAAGTCTTGCGTCTTTGTATTAGCTACTGCTAATAACATCAGCTGAAATGCACCCAAAACGTCCTCTGGTCCGGATAAGTTGCGCATCAAAACTTCAAAATTACACATTATATGTCGACTAAACAGGTCAAACTAAGTGCAGAAGCAAGCTTTATGATGTTTTAGACATGCAAAACAAACTTCAATTCAATCGGCCATCGTCTGCCCTTCTCTTGAGTGCTGGAAACAAAGGAATGGCTGGGACCAATTCGCGCCCATACGCACAGCCTATTCTCTCGTGGCACGCACTAATTTCACTCCCATAGGGTCAATTCTCGCGGGATTTGAACGATTCAAAGCTCTAATGAAAGAGGACATCTAGCGGAAGAGATAGAAAGTGTCCCCAGAATCATAGCTGGTTGGGAAGGGTGGGGGCCATGACGTCAAAGTTGCTCCAACTTTCATGGCCACAAAAACTAGTTTGGAAGAATGCCTGCCCTGTGAGTTCTGCTATACTTACAGACATAATTCCAACGGTTTTAGAATCTTTAGAGTGTTTTCTATCCAATAATAATTTTTATTTGCATATATTAGCAATTTTTGACAGATTTTTTTTCCAGTTTACTAGGGGTACCCAATCTCTCCAAAGGGGGCGTATGTCTGCCATATCCTTAACAGGTTTTAACTGTTTTTAGCTTTCTACATAAATAGCCTTGTTATGACTGACTTGTGATCATTGCCGTTGCTCGTTTGATTGTATTGACATTCCCAGCCTTAGTTAGATTAATCCGCTTTTGTCCAGAATATTGAGTCATTGAAACTGAAACATTACATCCCGAATGGAGGCAGCAAACAATGTACCAGGTCAGCTGTGATTTACAACCTGATAGCAATATGTTTTTGACTACCAAGAAATGTATTGGTGAATAATATGAATCATGCACTGAACTGCATCCATCTATTCTGCAAACAATGCCTTAGTGTACATCATGGAACGTTGAGTCAAATAGAATCTATTATGATTGTCTGTTGGTTTAATATAAAAAAAAATTGTGAAAACGCTGTCAGTTCCACTTTAAACTTTACTTTGTGTACTAAACAGGAAATGTTTTTTTTGCAGTGGGGAAGTAACAGTTGTACATTTTGAGTGGGAAATGCTTAACCTGTCTCTCCCCTTCATCTACACTGAATGAAGTGGAATTAACAAGTGACATCAATAAGGAACCATATCTTTCACCTGGATTCACCTTGTCTGTCTATGTCATGGAAAGAACAGGTGTTCCTAATGTTTTGTACACTATTACACACACACACACACACAAATTCAACTTGTCGCTTGGCTGCATCCTGCATGGGAGAATGGTGCTACAATGGATAGCTGCCATTTAACGGGCTTCTGATCAATTGTGACCCATTACAGAAAGCTGGGCGTGTGTCACACGTAACTACTTTAGAGTATAGGTATTTGAATGTGAAAAATATATTTTTCTTGCAGAAACGCCTTCTTGAACATGTGAATTTTCTTGGCGAGATATGATTGGTTGAGGTAATGAGGGGGCTGAGACATTCATGAGATAGAGTCCATTCTGTCACAATGCTTCTCTGTTAAATGGCACATCCTGCACTCCTTTACTGCGGATATTTGAAAGATCCATTGGATTTACAAATATTTTCACCATGGACTACATGCAAAGTGTAGCTACAGCTTTCAATACCAGTGTTATCCTGAATACAGCTGCTGGTATCGGGACAGCTCTGTCTCCTGTGGCTAAAGCAGTCTGGACTGGTTGAAGCCAAGTGGGATGGATTATTTTGAATGTGTTTCAGTCTGCCGTGAATCATCGTCATCCATACACTGTTAAGTCTACAGTTAAAATGCCAAGATAGCTACATACTGTACGTTATTGTCTCAACTGTATCAAAGAGTTGTTTTCATTGCTGACTATTGTTAGTTATATAGCTAGCTAAAGAGTTGCATACAGATACTGTTATAGCATGCTTCGTCATGCAATGAGCAATTGTTTACAGATAGATCGCTGCGGGACGAAGCAATGTTAAGACAGATAGCTGGCTGAGCTGGACAGTTGCATTCTGCTGTTATTGTTGATTGCTGATGTGCTAAGACATGCATGACATGATGATGATATTTTACATGTTTACCAGTTTGTCATGTTTAATTAATTAGCTAATGAAGCAGAAACTAAGCTACAGGACTGTTTCACTAGCACAGACTGGAATATGTTTCATCCTATGGCATTGAGGAGTTTACCACATCAGTCACCGGCTTCATTAATAAGTGCATTGATGACATCATCCCCACAGTGACCATACGTACATATCCCAACCAGAAGCGATGGATTTCAGACAACATCCGCACTGAGCTAAAGGCTAGAGCTGCCGCTTTCAAGGAGCGGGACACTAATCCGTACGCTTATAAATAATCCCACTATGACCTCCGGTGAGCAATGAAACAGGCAAAGCTTCAATACTGTACTAATATCGAATCCTACTACTCCGGCTCTGACGTTCGTTGGATGTGTGATGCTCTCAATAGCCGATGTGAGAAAGACCTTTAAACAGGTTAACATTCACAAGGGCCAGA
Source organism: Oncorhynchus mykiss (assembly GCF_013265735.2). NCBI lineage: Eukaryota > Metazoa > Chordata > Actinopteri > Salmoniformes > Salmonidae > Oncorhynchus > Oncorhynchus mykiss. The sequence goes on along the minus strand of NC_048569.1, from coordinate 79,678,642 downwards.
TGGATTACTAGGACATACTCAGAGAATGTGCTGACCAGCTGGCAAGTGTCTTCACTGACATTTTGAACCTCTCCCTGACCCAGTCTGTAATACCTACGTGTTTCAAGTAGACCACCATTATAGTCCCCAACCCTAGCTGATGGGTCCTGAGATTCATTATACATCGGGTTAGGGTCGGGTGGATCACTAACATTTTGTATCTGAGCCATTTGCGCGTGCTCTGCTGTGCAGTACAGTCATAACTGACTAAGATCATAAAATGGTGTTAGAAATCCTTAAACTGTGTCAAATATAAGACAGAAGAGATTTCACAGAAAATAATTCAGAGTTTAGAGTGACAAAATGTAGCTAACAGCTAACTTCTGTCTCATGTGTCTTCATTGATCAGAGCAGCCCAAGCGGAGCCGTTGCTATGGATACTCACAGAATCAAAGCCACCATGAGCAGAGTGCATGCAGAGCGAGCTGTGAGGAGGGAGCAAGTGACAGACAGAGAAGAGGAGCTAATGGATTTAATCAGTTATTTCTGATTTCCTGCTTCAAGCAGGGCCTTGAATTTGGCAGAAGCAATTGGGCCTAGGTAGGGTAGGGCCTGAACATCGGGGCACAGGTAGGGCTCGGGCTTACAATGTATTCCTGTGCAGAGCTCTTGTCCCTGTGCACAAGAACGCCAAGGTAACCTGTCTAAATGTTTAACGCCTAGTAGCTATCGCCTAGTAGCACTCACATCTGAAATGCTTTGAAAGGCTGGTCATGGCTCACATCAACACCATTATCCCAGACACCCTGGACCCACTCCAATTCGCATACCGCCACAACAGATTCACAGATGATACTATTGCACTCGACACTGCCCTCTCCCACCTGGACAAAAGGAAAACCTATGTGGGAACGCTGGTCATTGACTAAAACTCAGCGTTCAACATCATACTGCCCTCCAAACTTATCACTAAGCCAAGGACCCTAGGACTGAACACCTCCCTCGGTAACTGGATCCTGGACTTCCTGAAAGGCTGCCCCCAGGTAGTGAAAATTGGCAACAACACATCCGCCACGCTGACCCTCAAAATGTATTGTTCCCTCCTGTAATCCCTGTTCACCCACGACTGTGTGGCAACGCACGACTCTAACACCATCATCAAATTAGCTAATGACAAGACGGTGGTAGGCCTGATCACTGAAGACAATGAGATAGCCTATAGGGAGGAGGTCAGAGACCTGGCAGCGTTGTGCCAGTACAACAACCGTTCCCTTAACATCATCAAGACAAAGGGCTGTAGTGGAGCGGGTCGAGAGCTTCAAGTTCCTCGGTGTCCATATCACTAAGGATCTATCACCAACACGGTCACAAAGAGGACACAACAACTCCTCTTCTCCCTCAATAGGCTGAAAAGAGCATCACGTCTGGAGGAAACCTGTCACAATCACTATGGTGAAGCATGGTGGTGGCAGCATCATGTTGTGGGGATGTTTTTCAGCGGCAGGGACTGGGAGACTAGTCAGGATCGAGGCAAAAAGGAACAGAACAAAGTACACAGAGATTCTTGATGATAAACTGCTCCGGAGTTTTCAGGACCTCAGACTGTGGCGAAGGTTCACCTTCCAACAGGACAAGGACCTTAAGCACACAGCCAAGACAAAGCAGGAGTGGCTTGGGGACAAGTCTCTGAATGTTCTTGAGTGGCACAGCCAGAGCCCAGACTTGAACCCAATCGAACATCTTTGAAGAAACCTGAAAATAGCTGTGCAGTGACACTCCACATCCAACCTGACAGAGCTTGAGAAAATCTGCAGAGAAGATTGAGAGAAACTCACCAAATACAGGTATGCCAAGCTTGTGCGTCATACCCAAGACTCGGCTGTAGTCGCTACCAAAGGTGCTTCAACAAAGTACTGAGTAAAGGATCTGAATACTTATATATATGGTTCGCTTTGTCATTATGGGGTGTTGAATGTAGATTATGAGGATTGTTTTTTTAATCCATTTTAGAAAAAGGCTGAAACGTAACAAAATGTGGAAAAAGTCAAGTGGTCTGAATAGTTTCCGAATGCACTGTAGTTAGTTAAACAAATATCTACCCGAACCACTTGCGCTTACCATTTTTGCACTAACTCTTTGACTCGCATGTTTACAAAGTATGTGAGAAATAAAACCATTTATTTTCGGAGGAGCAGATGGGGACTATGATAAGGCATCCTGCTGGCTGTGGAGGAATAGGTGTTTAATACTGGTCAGTATCCCACTGTCTGTGGAGGAATATGTGTTTATTATAGATCAGCATCCCACTGGATATGGAGAAATAGGGTCAGAAGGTGAGTGTAGCTGGTGCATGAAGTCAGGCGCATGAGAGCAAAATAAGTGAGCAACGTACTTTACTCAAAAATACAGGCCCAAGGTAACAAAATACACTTGACCAAATAAAAATGGTAAGTTTTACGCATGGGTGAAAACAGCACCAGTCGAAAAAACAGCCATCATGAACCGAAATGAACATAGAAACAATCACACACAAAAACATGGGGGAAACAGAGGGTTAAATACATGAACATATAATTGGGGAATGAAAACCAGGTGTGTAGAAAAGAAAGACAAAACCAATGGAAAATGAAAGGTGGATCAGAGATGGCTATAAGACCGGTGACATCGACCTCCGAATGCCGCCCGAATAAGGAGAGGGACCGACTTAGGCGGAAGTCATGACAAATAGGTGTTTCTTATGGATCAGTATCGCGCTGGCTGTGGAGAAAAACAGTTGAAGTCAGAAGTTTACATACACCTTAGCAAAATACCTTTTAAACTCAGTTTTTCCCAATTCCTGACATTTAATCATAGTAAACATTCCCTGTTTTAGGTCAGTTAGGGTCACCACTTTATTTTAAGAATGTGAAATGTCAGAATAATAGTGTAGAGAGAGATTTATTTCATCTTTCTCTTTCATCACATTCCCAGTGGGTCAGAAGTTTACATACACTCAATTAGTATTTGGTAGCATTGCCTTTAAATTGTTTAACTTGGGTCAAACGTTTTGGGTTGCCTTCCACAAGCTTCCCACAATAAATTGGGTGAATTTTGGCCCATTCCTCCTGACAGAGCTGGTGTAACTGAGTCAGGTTTGTAGGCCTCTTTGCTCGAACACGCTTTTTCAGTTCTGCCCACACATTTTCTATAGAATTGAGGTCAGTGCTTTGTAATGGCCACTCCAATACCTTGACTTTGTTGTCCTTAATCCATTTTGCCACAACTTTGGAAGTATGCTTGGTGTCATTGTCCATTTGGAAGACCCATTTGCGACCAAGCTTTAACTTCCTGACTGATGTCTTGAGATGTTGCTTCAATATATCTAAATAATTTAACTCCCTCTTGATGCCATTTATTTTATGAAGTGCACAAGTCCCTCCTGCAGCAAAGCACCCCCACAACATGATGCTGCCACCCCCGTGCTTCACGGCTGGAATGGTGTTCTTCGGTTTGCAAGACTCCCCCTTTTTCGTTATGACCAATCAGTTCTATTTTTGTTTCTTCAGACCAGAGGAAATTTCTCCAAAAAGTACAATCTTTGTCCCCATGTGCAGTTGCAAACTGTAATCTGGCTTTTTTATGGCAGTTTTGGAGCAGTGGCTTCATCCTTGCTGAGCGGCCTTTCAGGTTATGTCGATATAGGACTCATTTTACTGTGGATATAGATACTTTTGTACCTGTTTCCTCCAGTATCTTCACAAGGTCCTTTGCTGTTGCTCTGGGATTGATTTGCACTTTTCGCACCAAAGTACGTTCAACTCTAGGAGACAGAACGCGTCTCCTTCCTGAGAGATATGACAGCTGCGTGGTCCCATGGTGTTTATACTTGCGTACTATTGTTTGTACAGATGAACGTGGTACCTTCAGGCGTTTGGAAATTGCTCCCCAGGAAGAACCAGACTTGTGGTGGTCTACAATTGTTTTTCTGAGGTCTTGATTTCTTTTGATTTTCCCATGATGTCAAGCAAAGAGGCACCGAGTTTGAAAGTAGGCCTTCAAATACATCCACAGGTACATCTCCAATTGGCTCGAATGATGTCAATTAGCCTATCGGAAGCTTCCAAGCTGTTTAGAGGCACAGTCAAGTTGGTGTATGTTAACTTCTGACCCACTGGAATTGTGATACAGTGAATTATAAATGAAATAATCTGTGTGTAAACAATTGATGGAAAAATGACTTGTGTCATGCATAAAGTAGATGTCCTAACCGACTTGTCAAAACTATAGTTTGTTAGCATGACATTTGTTGAGTTTTAATGACTCCAACATAAGTGTATGTTAACTTCCGACTTCAACTGTAGGTGTTTATTGTAGTTCAGTGTAACGATGGTGGGATCATACGAGTGACCCAGTCTACACATACTTCATTTATACACTTACTATAGTGTTAGTCGCTTTGGTTAACTGCCATACATTTACATACATTGCATGGACATACGGTGCCTCACTAATCAATGTGAACAGCCAGTGAGACTAAGAACAGACTAAAGTCTCCCCTCTCTCTTTAAATCTCAACCCACTCTCTCTTCTCTCTCCCCCTCACCTTCCACTCCCTCTCTCCCCATACCACACTCCCATCCCTCTCTCTCCCTTCCGTCCTCCCCTTCCTCTCTCCCCCTCACCTTCCACTCCCTCTCTCCCCATACCACTCTCCCATCCCTCTCTCTCCCTTCCATCCTCCCCTTCCTCTCTCCCATCACCATTGCATCCCAGATGCGTAGTGGCAGCAGACAGAGCAGCCGTGTCATGTAGTGTGACACACATTAAGATAGAGAGTAATAATGGCTGCTCGATTAGAGTGTTGTGGGGTGGTAAAGGGTGCGTGGCCTGCGATGAGTGGTGTCGCTGCCAGCAGTCCTGTACAATTAGCCTACCCATCTATCCACACACACACACACACACAGACAGACAGACAGACAGACAGACAGACAGACAGACAGACAGACAGACAGACAGACAGACAGACAACGATCTGTTCCTCACATTATACATCAGCAGGTAGAACAGCGTTTCCCAAACTCAGTCCTGGGGATCCCAGGTGCATGTTTCGGATTTTGCCCTTGTACTACATGGTTGATTCAAATAATCAAAACTTGATGATTAGTTGATTATATGAATCAGCTGTGTATTGCATGAAAACAAACATGCACCCCTTGGGGTCCCGAGGACCATGTTTGGGAAAAGCTGAGGTAGACTAATGCCTCTCTCTACAGTTCTGTCGGAGTCCAGCACTCCAGGATGCATCCCAAATATCACCCTATACCATCTGGGACAGAAACATACTGGCAGAGCCCTGTTCAAAAGTAGTACATTATATATTTGGGGTGGCATGGTAGCCTAGTGGTGTTGGACTAGTAACCGGAAGGTTGAAAGTTCAAACCCCAGAGCTGACAAGGTACAAATCTGTTGTTCTGCCCCTGAACAGGCAGTTAACCCACTGTTCCTAGGCTGTCATTGAAAATAAGAATTTGTTCTTAACTGACTTGCCTAGTTAAATAAAGGTAAAAAAAAATATATATATATAGGGGATTGGGTGCCACTTCTCTTACTAATACAGAATAAACTGTTCTGTGTATTGTGTATTGTAAAATGCAGGTGATATAAATGCTGTATGATTTCAACTCATACTGTACATGGGCTGGCTGCTGGCTTGTTACTCACACCACCTGAGGCTACACTGACCTCATACACTCAAGGTGCTCTCTTGCTCTTCACTTTTATTAATATATCTCTCCCTTACGTATCGCTCTCTCCCTCTCTCCTTTTCTCTCTTACACATGTATGCACACTTCTAATTCTCCTTCTGCGTCTTCAGCCTGTATTTGGTTCATATCAGACTAGGTCCTGGTAATCCACAGCCAAACAAAGGACTATATTTCTAGAAAATATGTTTCTGCTGAGCTTTCAGATATGTGGTTAATGAATTTTTGTTCATAGGATGGATATGTTTTCTCGATATTCCCATCTGTCTAATTTCCAATTGTTCAGAGAAACAGTACAGAGGAAGAAAACAAAGCAGGATAGAGACACACAGCAGATATATGCAGATAGGGAGAGAGAGAGGAATAGACAGAGAGGGCGAGAGAGAGATAGGGGAGAGGTGGAGAGAGAGAATAGGTAAAGATAATGAGAGACAGAATGGAATGAGGGAGAGGCAGGTAGAGAGAGAGAGGTAGAGAACAGTGGTCTACGTGCTGTGAGAGGAGGGTGGGCGCTAGCTGTGCTCATAATTGGGGATGATTACCCTTAATGATGCTAATGATGTGCACTTTCTCCCCAGCAAGACAATGCAATTAGTCAATGGACCAATGCTAGGGCTCCAGGTACACCCCAGGCACTCAATTTCTCGCTCTCGCTCTCTGTCTCTCTACCTCTCTCTCTCTCTACCTCTCTCATTCTCTAACAGTTTCTCTCTCGACCTCTCTCGTTCTCGATCAGTCTCTCGCTTTACCTCTCTCATTCTTTGTCTCTCTCTTTACCTCTCTTGTTCTCTATCAGTCTCTCTCACCATATTTCCTCTATTTCTCAATCTCTCTCCCTTCTCCATCTCCCTCCCTCTATCTTTCTTAAGTCATCCTCACTTCCTTTAGAGGTCTGAAGATGGTTTCAAAACTGCTTGAATTACATAAGTGTTTTTGCATTAGGGTGAGTGAATGCATATCTGGCAGGATGTGTCTGTACATATAATATACAGGTATGTGTTGATCAATATGTTCATGTTTTCCTATACTCTGTGGTTGCACAGTGTGTAATTGCAGTGTCCTCCGAGATGAGTGTGTGAGTGTGTATTCAGAGATACACACACAGAGATACATCCAGAGATACACATGTCTTCAGTCATAGTAAAGAAGTGCGTCATGAACTCTCTGATTGGCTGTCCAAGCAGCGGAAGGCTACGTAAAGAGGGAGAGAGAGAGAGATACTGGAGGGAGGGAGGGAGGGAGGGAGGGAGGGAGGGAGGGAGGGAGGGAGGGAGGGAGGGAGGCGGCTGGCTCAGCACAGATGAATGAGCTGACATAATCTGAGATTTGCAGCTGCTAGAGTATTCTCTGTGATGCACAGCATTCCTGCAGAAAACACACACACATCATACAGACACACACACACACACACACACACACACACACACACACACACACACACACACACACACACACACACACGCACACGCACACGCACATGCACCCCTCCCTGCATCCTCCACATCCTCCTCAAGCAGCAAGCCGACTGTGAATCAAATTATGAGAAAGTACTTTAAAATGCAGCTCTGAACAAGATGAGCTGTGGTGGAGAGAGGAAGGGTATAGAAAGAACGAGAGATACGGCAGAAAGAAGCAACAGGATCTCACAGTTTTACCAATTTTATTTCAGATACTGACATTTGTTCGTGTTTCTCCGAATGTCAAATTTTTAAGTTGCTCCAAACGTCAAATGTCGAGGTGTTTTTGACACCCTGGGTTGCTTCTCCGTCTGCTGCTTCTCCACCTCTTTGGGCTAGGGGGCAGTATTTTGACATCCAGATGAAAAACTGCCTGTTACTCAGGCCCAGAAGCTAGATATGCATATAATTGGTAGACTTGGATAGAAGACACTCTAACGTTTCTAAAACTGTTAAAATAATGTCTGTGAGTATAACAGAACTGATATGACAGGCGAAACCCCGAGGACAAACCATCCAAAAAATAATCATTTTCAGCCTACCACTGTTTCCAATGGCTGTCATGATTATTATGAAGCAAAATCCTCGCAGATTACAGTTCCTAGGGCTTCCACTAGATGTCAACGGTCTATAGAAAAAGTTTCAGGCTTGATTTTGGAAAAATGAGCTAGAATTTGTAGTTCTTCTAAGTGGCTCCCATTTTGGCTGTAATGTTTTTATTCGCGTCGATGAGAGCGCTTTCTTTGTTGTTTATCTCCGGTAAAGACAATAACGATTCACATACTTAAAGTTTATAATTTATTTATGTATTAGGGTACCTGTGATTTGATTATAAACGTTGTTTGACTTGTTTGGAGAAGTTTATTGGTAACGTTTGGGATTCCTTTTGTATGCATTTTGAAGGAGGGAAACAGGTGGATTATTGAATGAAGCGCGCCAGCTAAACTTAACTAACAAAAGGACGACCATTTGTGATGTAGCTGGGACCTTTTGGAGTGCCAACAGAAGAAGATATTCAAAGGTAAGGCTTTTAGTATATCGCTATTTCTGACTTTCGTGGCGCACCTGCCTGGTTGAAAAATGTTTTTCATGCTTTTGTATGCGGGGAGCTGTCCTCAGATAATCACATGGTGTGCTTTCGCTGTAAAGCATTTTTGAAATCTGACACACAGTGGCTGGATTAACAAGAAGTTAAGCTTTATTTGATGTATGACACTTGTATTTTCATGAATGTTAAATATTTATATTTCTGTGCCTTTATCATTGTGGACAAACTCTTTATAGAAGGACAGCTATTCCGAGACAGCTCCATAACAGCGTGGCTGTACTAAATTCTACAGCGACTTCAGGTTACAAAAAAAAGAAGGTATGGGAACTGTTTAAAATATCTGAACATTATGAAGTGGATATGAACACACACGTACTCAACTCCATGCTTGCTTACACATACGGACTTATACATACACACACACCTGATCTCGCTCTCTTCTCTCACTCTCTCTTTCTCTCTATTCTCTTCTCTCCCTCTCTCGCTATTGTCGAGAACTGTTTTATAATTTAATGTGTGTTTTGTTTGTCTATATTTTTTATGTATTTGTCTACAAGTTTATATATGTTTACAACAAGCAAGGGGAAGATATCAAAATAGGGGCATTGGGGAATAATAACATAACATACTGTACAGAATACATTTGTACTGTAGTGATTAATGCAAGGTCTCTTTCATGATCATGTGAAACGTCAATTGCTATGGAAATGCTGGGATGTGTTTTTCAATTATGTTAAAGGTAATTATGATGCAACTATTATGGTGATACGATATGGATTAGAATTATAAATATTAAGGCTATACACACTACATGTTACACACATTATAGTCTTACTCTTATACAGACATCATACACACTCTCATTATATAATATCCAATATCATACACATAAACCTACTCAGATTTGTTACAGATTTGTTACACATTGGCTCACAGGCAAGGAAATAAAAAAAATATTGCTTGAACCTATTTCTTGAAATCTAAATATCAGACATTTGAAAGCTCTAGTTTTGACCTTCATCATACCTCAGATGGCAGAAACTTTACAAGCACTAATTATGGTCAATTTAGCCTGAGAATAGTATCTAGATATAGTAAGGGGTGAAATAAGTATAGCTAGTTGTACTTGTAACGGTTTGGCAGATTATAAAAAACGATCAGTCTTTACATGGCTAAAAGAAAAGGAATATAACATATATTGTTTACAGGAAACTCACTCTACATCCTTAGATGAAGTTGCATGGAAAAGGGAATGGGGTGGTGAAATAATTTTCTGTCATGGAAAAAGGAACTCAAAGGGTGTGATGATATTAATTAACAACAATTTTGATCTGAATGTGCAAATAATCAGGAATGATTCGCAAGGAAGGTGGATCCTTTTGAATATGAAAGTGGACGATAATCTATATGGTCCAAATCAGGATGATCCATACTTCTTCGAAAATATTTATACCAATTTATTGAACTTACAGGCAACAAATGATCTAATCATTATGGTAGGAGAGTATAACACAGTGTTAAGTACCTCAATGGACCGTAAAGGTAATCACCCTACAAACTATCATCACCGTGCTCTTAAGGAAATCACAAATATTATGGACACGTTAGAAATAGTGGATATTTGGAGACTAAAAAACCCCGACCTAGTGAGATATACATGGAGGAGACTTAATCAAGCTAGTCGTCTTGACTACTTTCTTGTTTCTTTCTCTCTTGCATCAAAGGTTCAAAAAGTTGAATTAGGAGGCAGAATGCGATCGGATCATCATCTAATTGGCATTCACATAACTCTTATAGATTTTCCACGTGGACGGGGATATTGGAGATTTAATCAAAGTTTACTGGAGGACTTATTTTATAACTAAGACAAAATCATTTAAAACTGAAATTTGGGTTCAGCAAATCCCCTTATTGTTTGGGATACCTTTAACCTCTCTGCGCACTGAACCTGTTAGCGGGATTAAATTTGACAACATACGGTGATCGCTACATAAATAGTCATATTAAACATTCATGAAAATACAAGTGCCTCATGTTTCGAAAGCCTAGAATCTTGCAAATCCAACTGCGTTGTCAGATTTAAAAAAGGATTTACTGCAAAAGAATACGATGTGATTATCTGAGGACAGATCCCCATAAAAAAAAACTATTTCAACGAGCACAGGCGTAACAAAATCACAAATTGCAATAAAATAAATGGTTTACCTTTGACGATCTTCCTCTGTTTGCAATCCCAATGCTCATTGTTACACAATGAATGGTCTTTTGTTTGATAAAATCTTTTTTTTATAGCCTAACACGAAACATTTTGTGAACCGCTTGTGTTGTGAATTCTGTCTCATTAAATTTTCGATGACACATTCGATGTAAATACACACACTAAACGTGACTTTTCCAGTCATTTTTGGTTTCATTGCAATCAACTGGTTGTTTGTAACACAACCAAACTTGATGGGTCATTTCGTATTGACTGAAAGAAACCGATTTGAAGACAACAAGTAATGACATCATTATGCACCAATGATATGACCGCTGTTTCGTTGATTGACTGTATTTTAACCCAATGACCACTGATCGTCTTGAAATCTAGCTTGGTCGATAGCCAATGAGCTGAGGTAAACGGCAATATGTAATGGTAATGTGTTGGAAGACCAACCCATGTAGTAAACTCCGGCGTAACGAGGGTCATTCGCCATTGAAGATTCATACTGGAAGGAGCCGCGCATGTTACGCACGGCACTATTTTGGTAAAGCGCATCTTCAGCTGTTTATATATCAATCAGTATGGCGACTAAGTCAGGGAAAGCTAAATCTAAGTCTAGATATACAGATGTACACACAATTTTAGAAGAAATTGATTGGGAAAGTGAGACAGAGATTGTTGGAGGACGATTAATTTAGCCAGCATAGCTTTGAATCCCAAATGGAGGAATATTTTTTGAACGAAGAGGACATCGTTTTGGACTGGTTCTTCTCATGCTAATGCCGTTGTTTGAAATTAATAATTTAAAATATTATTTGAGATTTTTAACATTTTTAGTAGCAATATATAAAAATGTAATGAAATGTGTAAAGTACACGTTGGCTATACATTGTGGGTGGGGGTATGTTTGTATGTTTGTGTATGACCCATAGCCTATGTTCGTATGTAGGTGTATGATTCATAGCCTATGTTTGTGTGTGTATATATACATATTGTGGATTAGAGGGAGCATGGCCGAGATGCGTGTGTCTGCCGCTCCACCCCACCCCAACCCCACATGAAAAAGCCTATTTGAGGCTGTTGAGGGGAGGGCAGGCCCACAACAATGGCCAAAGTGAAGGGAGGTGTGGACCTGTCAGATGCGCTGATAGACTATTACAATGTTCTCCATAAGAAGATGAAATGGTACAAGACCTTCTTCTATCATTTCATCAACATTTCTGTGGTGAACACATTCATCCTACACAAGGAAATGGCTAAGAGCTGTGGAAAGCCCCCCATCTCACAGCTAGCCTTCAGAGAGCTGCTTATCAAGGAGCTTGCTGGCTACAGCACCACAGCACCACTGCTCCACGTTCTGACCCCTCTACCCCTGTCCCTTCTGCTGCCTTCTGCAGGCATGGATGTGCCTCAGGACCAAAATGGCACAGCATGGAGGCGTCACTGTGTTCTTTGCAAAATGAAGTCCCCCATCACCTGCACCACATGCTTGATGACCCTCTGCTTTACAGCAGAAAGAGACTGCTATGGCACCTGGCATCAGCAGCACAATAGGGTCTTCCAAATATTGAAAGTGGTATTTTGTAAATGTATATATATTTTTTTCATGTTTTTTCTCAATTTTTGGGGGAGGGGGGGTGTGTTAGAATACAATTTTGGTATTTTGTATGTAGTTATTCCATTCAAAATGTATAACTTTACCAATTTGGCCACTTGGGTACATTTGGGCTACTTGTGTGGGACACCTGGGTGACTTCATGATAAATGTCATGTAGCACACTCATTTTGGGAGTTATCATTCTGAAACTTTGCACAAGTACTGTTGCCCTCTTATGTTTTTCACTGAAATTGTCCCCATCATCCTATCTGAATGTTTGTTTTGTCTTGTTCATTTTAAAGATGATGATACAACAATAAAAAATACAAATGTATGGTTTTCATTGTATTATCTAAACCAGATCTATTGTGTTATATTCTCCTACATTCAATTCACAGTTACACAAACTTCAGAGTGTTTTCTTTCAAATGAAACCAAGAATATGCATATCCTTGGATCTGGGCCTGAGCTACAGGCAGTTAGATTTGGGTATGTCTTCAGGCGGAAATTGAAAAAAGTAGGGGGTAGCTGTAAGAGGTTTTAAGAATGATCTAATATAATCTATTACAAAAATAAACTGGATGGAATATGGAGAAAAATGCACATTTTTCCTGAATCTCCAATACAGGAACACTAACAAAAATAATTTGCAGAAACTCGTTACTGAAGACGGAGTCATCTATGATTCTCTGAATGATATTTTAAAAGAGGAAGCTAATTATGTTAGGCAGATGTTCTCTTTTCTGTCTCATCCTCCCCCACTGAATGAAGATCACAGTAAGGAATTATTTCCAAATAATATAAGAAATGGAAAATTAACAAATATACAGAAAGATCCGTGTGGAGGCCAAATTACAGAGGAATAACTTTTTGAGGCTATTAAATCATTTCAGTCTGGAAAAACCCCAGAGCTTGATGGCATACCGGTAGAGGTATATCAAGTATTTTTTGATATACTAAAAGCTCCATTGTTAGATTGTTTAAACTACTCCTATAGAAATGGTAGTCTGTCAGCTACTTAGCAGGAAGGTCTGATTTCTCTATTATTAAAACAAGACCCAGATGGCAAATATAAAGACCCAGTCTATCTAAAAAAAAATGGAGGCCCCTTACACTTCAATGTTGTGATGCAAAAATACTAGCAAAATGCATAGCACTCAGAATTAAAAGGGTTTTACCAGGTATTATTCATCCTGATCAGACAGGTTTTTTACATGGACGATACATTTGAGATAATATACGACAACTACTAGAAATAATAGAACATCATGAAACATATACGAAGCCAGGAATGGTATTTATAGCGGATTTTGAAAAGGCATTGATAAAGTAAGACTGGATTTTATTTATAAATGCCTGGATTTTTTCACTTTTGGTAATTCTCTTATAAAATGGGTAAAAAATAATGAATAGCAACCCCCGGAGTAAAATATTAAATAACGGCTACTTCTCAGAGAGTTTTGAATTGACAAGAGGAGTTAAACATGGGTGTCTGCTGTCAAATCTATTCAATGATGGCCATCAAAATGCTAGTTATTAAAATCAGATCCAATAACAACGTTAGAGGATTAGAAATCCAAGGTTTAAAAACAAAGGTGTCCATGTATGCCGGTGAGTCAAGTCTCATGTTTTAGGTCCTCAAGCTAGATCCCTGCAATGTCTCATTAAAGATAACTCTTATGTACTCTCTGGACTAAAACCTAATTATGCTAAGTGTACAATATTATGTATTGGATCCTTAAAGAAATACAACTTTTACATTACCCTGCAGCTTACCTATAAAATGGGCTGATGGTGAAGTAGATATACTCGGTATTCATATCACAAAAGATATAAATAAGCTCTCCACAATGAATTTCAATAGAAAACTTGAAAAAAATAGACAAGATCCTGCAACCATGGAGAGGTAAATACCTGTATATTTATGGAAAAAATTGCCCTGATTAACTCCTTACTCATATCTCAGTTTACTCACTTACTTATGGCGCTGCCTACTCCTGATGATTCGTTTTTAAAATATATTTTGCTTTATCTGGGACGCTAAACCAGACAAAATAAAACAAGCCTATCTATATAATGAATTGGGTGGGTTGAGATTATTAAATATAAAAGTACTAAACCTCTCTTTAAAAGCTTCACTCATTCAAAAGTTTTATTTGAACCCTAAATGGTTCTCAAGTAGATTAATAAGAAAAGCTCATCCATTGTTTAAAAATGGCCTTTTTGCCTTTGTGCAGATTGCCATGTCTCATTTTCGATTAATTGAAAATTATACTTTTTTCAAAGTATCTGTCTTTTTCAAACAAGCATTGCAGAGCTGGCTACAATTTCAAATTTCACCGCCCTGAAAAGATAGAACAAATATTACAACAAATATTATGGCTGAACTCAAATGTGCTGGTTGATAAAATACCTGTATTTGTGGGAAGATGTTTGAACAGGGTGTTTTGTTCTGAAATGATATTGCAAATTGTAATGGTAGAGTTATGTCCTTCATCGAGTTATCAGAATCGTACGGGAAGGTCTGCTCAATCCAAGAGTACAACCAAATGGTTACAGCATTACCCCAAAAATGGAGGAGGCAGGTGGCAGCGGGAGGAGGTAGGGAACTGGTCTGTCTGCCCAATATAAAGGATCAAAACTGGCGGAGGAATAAAAATAGCATAAATAGGAAAGTTTACCAGTTTAATTTGAGAACCAGGATGTTGACAACTGTGCCATACAGATTGCAAAATAGTTTGGAAGAGATTTTTGATGTACCGATTCCATGGTACAGGGTGTATGAGTGGATATGTAAAACAACTCAAGATTCAAGACTTTGTGCTTTTCAGCTAAAATGATTATATAGAATTCTTGCCACTAACAAAATGTTGAATATTTGGGGCATAAAATCATCGAAGCTCTGCAGATTTTGTTGTGAGGATACAGAATCAATAGACCATTTAGTTTGGTACTGCCCTCAGGTAGCCCGTTTCTGGTCTCAGGTTCAGGAATGGCTGAAAATGCATAGCATTGATTTAAAATTGACCCTAGAAATAGTACTGTTAGGAAATCGGGTCAGTCTAATACTAATACTCTTAGTAAAAGTATTTATTTTCAACACGCAATCTGTAGAGTCTATTCGATTAGATAGATTGAAATTGTACGTTAATCATCATAGCATAGCTGAAAGATATGTGTTGCGTAGAAACACGAAGTGGGTGTCTAGCAGAGATAGATGGGAGGGGCTGAGGGTTGGTATGTGGAATTGGAGACAAGTGGGAGTGGAGTTGCTGTGTAAGAGAGAGAATGATGGTCAAAAGATAAAGGGGGAAAAAAGTTGTAAAAAATCATAATAAAAGTACATTTGAATGACACTAAGTGGCAGTGTTTTTACAACTATTGCTGGTTTGCCTGAGGCTGATGCCGTGCAGGTGTTTGTACACATGCATATACACACACTCTCATTCAAATAAACACATACAAGAACACACAGATACATATAATAGTGCCAGACATGCACACAAACATATACAGTTGGCATTGCTGTTATGATTTCAGTTGTCCTTGATGTCTTTTGTTTTAAATATATTTTTGTATTTTTTTATTTTTTTGCATTGTTTGCTGTTTTCTTCTGTCTTTTCCTTTTTTCTCTTTAGTTTATTATCTTGGTTGTTGGTGCATTGGGGGGTTGGGGGGGGGGGACTGTGGGAGGGGTCTCGAATGGTTAAGGGACAGCTATTGGGAAACCGTGGGGGGATCTTGGAGGTTTCGGGTTTCACAAGATTGTGATCATGAAAAAGGAAACTATGACATATATTTTATATCACTATCATGCACACGCACCCTCACACATAAGGATGGCTCTGTTGCGGAAAGACTGATACATTTTGGTGTCTTGATGCTGTAGTGTTTGTCCTTTATGTTCTAATACTTTAATGTTACCCCTTCCTTGTGTTTTTTATAATAAATAATTATAGAAAGAAAGAAAAAAAAGTTTAGATGTTCATTCCGAATGGTTAAGGTTTTGGATAGGGTATTTAAAAATGTACCACTGGGATTGAAACTTGTGACTTATGCCCATTCGCCGTGCCCTAGCAAAACCCAAGCATAGTTGATGATAATAGCAAACAATGTCACCTCTAGTGGCATGTTTTGAGGGCATCTCCTGACGTCTTTGGGACATGGATACATGTCCAATTTCTAAGTGATTCTTAAGCGACTTTGCTGGAAAGAAGAGAGGAAGGTTTAGATGTAGGTAGACAGAGTGGGTGAGATAAGAAAGAGGAAAGAGAAGAAGCTGAGAGCGGTAGATAGGGTGAATGGACGGAGGGAATGAGTAAAAGATGGAGATGTGAGGTTAGATGAGGTAGAGTGATAGAACGAGAGTTAAATGGATGTTTTGGACATGTTTTTTCCAGTCTCTCTCATGACACTCTCATGGAAGATAAAATGCTGTAAGTAAAGGCCAACAGTTTCCATGGTTACAACACTCTGCTCTTAAAGCATATCCATAGTGTGAAGCTAGCACATGCATTTGACAGTTCCCTCTTACGTACAATCTACATACACAGCAATACCCATACCGACTGCTTCCAACATGGTAAATTACCCTGATCCTAACTCCTCAATTCCTGAATCCAAGATGGCGTAGCAGTCAGACATCTTTGTCCTGTCGTGTCCCTTGTATATATCGTTTTACATATTCTTCGCCGCATATCCTTTAAAATATTTTGCTAAACCTCAACATCTAAATACTCTCCTGCAACCCGCCTCACCCAATGTGGCGTGGATCTGCTTTTTTAAAATATTTACTTAGGATCTGGAATCCCTCAACTGAAGCTAGCCAGCTAACTACCAGCTATCAGTCAGCAAACCATTGCCAGCGGTCATCAGCTAACCTTCAGCTCGGAAAGCTCTCGTCAGTTCGAACAACGTGACTCTAACCAGAGCATAACGGAGCTGTTATTTTTATCCCCGGATTCCTACGGCAAACTGAACATTTTCATCTGGATCTTCACAACTAGCTAACCGCAATCCCGGATGACTACTCCTGGCTAGCGTTTCCATCCCAGAGCAAGCACCAATTAGCTTGAAGCTAGCCTGGCCAGGGCACCTGTGCTACCACCGAAGTATACTCCTGGGCAACCAGCGAAGCCCACTCCTGGGCCACAATATCCGGACCCCTTATACAGCCGGTACGGGGCATGGAACCCCGCAGATCCCCTACGACTGGAATACCGACATAATCTGCCCAAGGACTCCAACAGGCCCCTCAGGCGCGACGCCCGCTGAAGGCCCATTATGCTAACCAGCTAGGCCTGCTAGCTACCTAGAACTACTTGGAACCTTACTAATTCCACAACTGGTCTATCGAAGTCACCGCACGAAGAGGCAAAAACAGACTTACCCCCATCGCGACGTCCCCCAAAGGCTAACTTTCTAGCCCCTGCTATCTGCCTACTTGCTAACCCGGTGTGCTAACTACTAGCTTGCCGGGCCCGGTCTGCTAACTGCTTGCTTACCTGCCCGGTCTGCTAACTGCTAGCCCTTGCTAACTGCTTGCTTGCTAACCCGGTCTGCTAACTGCTAGCCCCTGCTAACTGCTAGCTTGCCCCGGTCTACTAACTGCTAGCTGCTGGCCTGCTAACTGCTAGCTTGCCCCGGTCTACTAACTGCTAGCTGCCGGCCTGCTAACTGCTAGCTTACCTGCCCGGTCTGTAACTGCTAGCCCATGCTAACTGCTTACTTGCAAACACGGTCTGCTAACTGCTAGCTTGCCCCGGTCTACTAGCTGCTTGCTTGTTTAGCCCCGGCCTACTAACTGTTAGCTTGTTAGCCTGCTAACTGAATCGCCGTGTCCCCAGCCAGCCCAACCACTCACTGGACCCATATGTTCACTTGGCTACGCATGCCTCTCTCTACTATCAATATGCCTTGTTCATTACTGTCCTGGTTAGTGATTACTGTCTTATTTCACTGTAGAGCCTCTAGCTCTGCTCAATTGTTGACTTCTGTAACTGTAAAAGCCTTGGTTTCATGCATGTTAACATTAGAAGCCTACTCCCTAAGTTTGTTTTACTCACTGCTTTAGCACACTCTACCAACCCAGATGTCTTAGTCGTGTCTAAATCCTGGCTTAGGAAAACCACCAAAAACCCTGAAATCTCCATTGCTAACTATAACGTTTTCCACCAAGATAGAACTGCCAAAGGGGGCGGTGTTGCAATCTACTGCAAAGTTGTGTATTACTATCTAAGTCTGTACCCAAACAATTTGAGCTTCTACTTCTAAAAATGCACCTTTCCAGAAACAAGTCTCTCACTGTTGCCGCTTGCTATAGACCTCCCTCTGCCCCCAGCTGTGCCCTCGATACCATATGTGAATTGATTGCCCCCGATCTATCTTCTGAGCTCGTGCTACTAGGTGACCTAAACTGGGACATGCTTAACACCCCAGCCATCCTACAATCTAAGCTTGATGCCCTCAATCTCACACAAATTATTAATGAACCTACCAGGTACAACCCCAATCAGGAAACACGGGCACCCTCATAGATGTCATCCTAACTAATTCGCCCTCCAAATACACCTCTGCTGTTTTCAATCAAGATCTCAGCGATCACTGCCTCATTGCCTGCATCCGTAATGTGTCTGCGACCAAACGACCACCCCTCATCACTGTCAAACGCTCCCTGAAACACTTCTGCGAGCAGGCCTTTCTAATCGACCTGGCCGGGGTATCCTGGAATGACATTGACCTCATCCCGTCAGTAGATGATGCCTGGCTATTCTTTAAAAGTGCCTTCCTAACCATCTTAAATAAGCATGCCCCTCTCAAGAAATGTAGAACTAGGAATAGATGTAGTCAATGGTTCACTCCAGACCTGTCTGCCCTTGACCAGCACAAAAACATCCTGTGGCATTCTGCATTAGCATTGAATAGCTCCCGTGATATGCAACTTTTCAGGGAAGTTAGGAACAAATATACACAGGCAGTTAGAAAAGCTAAGGCAAGCTTTTTCAAACAGAAATTTGCATCCTGTAGTACTAACTCAAAACAGTTCTGGGACACTGTAAAGTCCATGGAGAATAAGAGCACCTCCTCCCAGCTGCCCACTGCTCTGAGGCTAGGAAACACTGTCACCACCGATAAATCCACTATAATTGAGAATTTCAATAAGCATTTCTCTACGACTGGCCATGCTTTCCACATGGCTATCCCTACCCCGGTCAACTGCCCGGCACCCTCCACAGCAACCCGCCAAAGCCCCCACCATTTCTCCTTTACCCAAATCCAGATAGCTGATGTTCTGAAAGAGCTGCAAAATCTGGACCCCTACAAATCAGCCGGGCTAGACAATCTGGACCATCTCGTTCTAAAATGATCTGCCGAAATTGTTGCAACCCCCTATTACTAGCCTGTTTAAACTCTCTTTCGTATCGTCTGAGATTCCCAAAGATTGGAAAGCTGCCGCGGTCTTCCCCCTCTTCAAAGGGGGTGACACTCTAGACCCAAACTGCTACAGACCTATATCTATCCTACCATGTCTTTATAAGGTCTTCGAAAGCCAAGTTAACAAACAGATTACTGACCATTTAGAATCCCACCATACCTTGTCCGCTATGCAATCTGGTTTCAGAGCTGGTCATAGGTGCACCTCAGCCACGCTCAAAGTCCTAAACGACATCATAACCGTCATCGATAAGAGACATTACTGTGTAGCCGTATTCATCAACCTGGCCAAGGCTTTCGACTCGGTCAATCACAACATTCTTGTTGGCAGACTCGACAGCCTTGGTTTCTCAAATGATTGCCTCGCCTGGTTTACCAACTACTTCACTGATAGAGTTCAGTGTGTCAAATCGGAGGGCCTGTTGTCCGGACCACTGACAGTCTCTATGGGTGTGCCACAGGGTTTAATTCTCGGGTTGACTCTCTTTTCTGTATACATCAATGATGTTGCTCTTGCTGCTGGTGATTCTCTTATCCACCTCTACGCAGACGACACCATTCTGTATACTTCTGGCCCCTCCTTTGACACTGTGTTAACTAACCTCCAGACGAGCTTCAATGTTATACAACTCTCCTTCCGTGGCCTCCAACTGCTCTTAAACGTAAGTAAAACTAAATGCATGCCATTCAATCGATCACTGCCTGCACCTGCTCGCCCGTCCAGCATCACTACTCTGGATGGCTCTGACGTAGAATATGTGGACAACTACAAATACCTGGGTGTCTGGTTAGACTGTAAACTCTCCTTCCAGACTCACATTAAGCATCTCCAATCCAAAATTACATCTAGAATCAGTTTCCTATATCGCAACAAAGCATCCTTCACTCATGCTGCCAAACGTATCCTTGTAAAACTGACCATCCTACCGATCCTCGACTTCGGTGATGTCATCTATAAAATAGCCTCCAACACTCTACTTAACAAACTGGATGCAGTCTATCACAGTGCCATCCGTTTTGTCACCAATGCCCCATACACTACCCACCACTCCGACCTGTACGCTCTCGTTGGTTGGCCCTCGCTTCATACTCGTCGCCAAACCCATTGGCTACAGGTTATCTACAAGTCTCTGCTAGGTAAAGCCCCGCCTTATCTCAGCTCACTGGTCACCATAGCAGCACCCACTCTTAGCACGTGCTCCAGTAGGTATATCTCACTGGTCACACCCAAAGCCAATTCCTCCTTTGGTCGTCTTTCCTTGCAGTTCTCTGCTACCCATGACTGGAACGAATTGCAAAAATCTCTGAAACTGGAGACTCACATCTCCTTCACTAGCTTTAAGCACCAGCTGTCAGAGCAGCTTACAGATCACTGCACCTGTACATAGCCCATGTGTAAACAGCCCATCTATCTACCTACCTCATCCCCATACTGGTATTTATTTATTTTGCTCTTTTGCACCCTAGTATCTCTACCTGCACATTCATCTTCTGCCAATCTACCATTCCAGTGTTTAATTGCTATATTGTAATTACTTCGCCACCATGGCCTATTTATTTCATTAACTTACCTCATTTGCACTCACTGTATATAGACTTTTTGTTTTCTTTTGTTCTACTGTATTATTGACTGTATGTTTTGTTTATTCCATGTGTAACTCTGTGTCGTTGTATGTGTCGAATTGCTACACTTTATCTTGGCCAGGTTGCAGTTGCAAATGAGAACTTGTTCTCAACTAGCCTACCCGGTTAAATAATAAAAAATATTTCAGAACTAATGAATAATATCACACTATAGTAGTACAAGTATATAGAGCTAGAGAGAGAGCGAGAGAGAGAGCGAGGAGAGAGAGAAACAGAGAGAGAGAGAAAGAAGAAAGAGTGATAGAGAGAGAGAGGGACCAAGAGAAGGAGAGAGGAAGGAGAAATAGTGAAAAGCAGAGGGAAAGAGAAAGTGAGACGTAGATGTGCAGTTAGGACAGGGACAGAGGAGAGAGAGACAGCAAAAGAGAGAGAGAGAGAGAGAGAGAGATACAGAAACCTGTCCTTCTCATAACACAGTGTATTCTGTACCTGTTTGTCAGTTGCATCTGCTCTGTCTGTTATTCTCTGCTGTATAAGTATGCTGCTGTGTGTGCATGTCAACATTCATATATCTACATCAAAGTCATTTCATGCGTACTGCACCTCCAAACTAAGCACATCGGGCCCGACTTAGGGAATCACACCTTTCTTACGTACGCCTTTCCTATGCACTTCTCAGTAGTTGGTATTCAGACTTACCTTTTGAAGGTGCGTGATGGGTTTTGCAGGCGTGGTTCCCTTGCACGTGCTTAATAAACATAATTTAACCGCTGAAAACCCTCCCACTTGCTGGCCAACAGGTTTTCAGTACATTTATCTTAAGCCACCCCTTTAAATACGGTGTACCTTTAATTTGAATTTTGTCAACAGACAGTTCTGAAAATAGAGATCAATGAAAAAATGCCATCTATTCGTCTCCGTTTCAGCACCAACTGAGATAAATAAAAAAATACAGACTTTATAGATGACAGACAGACAGACAGACTTGTAGTAAAATAGCCAGAGTGCTGTAGAACTGCATGCGGTCCAGTGCTGCTGTGCTGTGGATATCCATCTTTAAATAATGATATTTAGCATTGAGTCCTGGAGCCAAAAATGACGTTTCTGAAGTGATCCAATCCCATTACTCAGAGCAGACCCATCCATCTCACAACTCTGTCACACAGTTAGTGTACAGAGTAACACTATACACTACACTGCTATGGGCTTTGGTCAAAAGTAGTGCACTACATAGGGAATAGGGTGCCATTTGGGGATGTAGCCTGAGAGGTAGATAGAGCATTGAGGGGAATGGATGGATCAATGACGTTGATTGAGGAGTGGAGTAGAGACTTGGATTCAGGCTCTCCAGGATACACCCGAATGCAAACACACAGGCACATGAACACGCAGGCACATAAACACACAGTTATGTAAAAAGTAAAAATACTTTAATGTACTATTTCAGTTGTTTTTTGGGGTCTGTACTTTACTATTTATATTTTTGACTACATTTACTTCCCTACATTGCTAAAGAAAATTATGTACTTTTTACTCCATACATTTTCCCTGACACCCAAAAAAGTACTAGTTACAATTTGAATGCTTAGCAGTACAGGAAAAAGGTCAAATTCACACACCTGCAGTATCAAGAGAATGTCCCTAGTCATCCCCACTACCTCTGATCTGGTGGACTCACTAAACATAACTGCTTCCTTTGTAAATGTGTTGGAGCGTGCCCGCCTGCCAAAATCAAGTAATACAAGGAAATTGTGCCATCTGGTTTGCTAAATATAAGTAATTTGATGTATAGCATTTACTTTTACTTTGTACGATTGAGTACTTTTTCCACCACTGCACTTAAGTACATTTAAAATCTGATACTACGTAGAAGTCTAAAAGTATTTTACTGGGTTACTTTCCCTTTTACTTGAGTCATTTTATATGAATGTATCTTTACTTGTACTCAAGTATGACAATTCAGTACTTTTTCCACCTCTGCAAACACATGCATGCAACCGCACACAGACCCACAGACAAAAGCATGCACACACACAGCAGCACAAATACATTATCATTCACACATGGACTCTTTCTCAGCCACAAGCAAACACACACAAGATATGACTGTTGGTGGTATCACGTTTCAGGTAAGACCCAAATGCAGACTGTGTTGAGGTAATAATGTTTATTACAGCAACAAGGGCAGGCAAACGACAGGTCAAGACAGGCAGGGGTCGATAATCTAGAGTAGTGGGGCAAAGGTATTGGACAGCAGGCAGGCTCAGGTCAGGCAGAGGTCGATAATCCAGAGTAGGGGCAAGGTACAGGATGGCAAGCAGGCTTAGAGTCATTCAGAGTGGTCAGGCAGGTAGGCTCAGAGTCAGGACAGGCAAGGGTCAAAACTAGGAGGGCGAGAAAAAGAGAGAAATAGGGAAAGCAGGAGCAGAGCCAAAACGCTGGTTGACTTGACAAACAAGATGAACTGGCAGATCACAGGTATAAGTACCCAGGGGAATAATGGGGACGATGGGCAACACCTGGAGGGGGGTGGAGACAAGCACAAGGACAGGTTAAACAGATCAGGGCTTGACAGGTGGATCGGTTTTACAGGTTGGTTCAGGTCAATAATCCAGGTGTTTGTTGCACAGGTCACAGTCTGAGTCTCTGAAGTGAAGGAAGATGTACCTTTCAGGAGACAGAGTGAGTTTCTGAGATATTTACCCTGCCTGCAGCCTAAAGCTTTGCTACTGTTGCCTAAAGCAGAAAGAAATGACATTGTGTTTTTAGTGTTGGAGTAACTGATCCCACGTTGGGTTATGACAGTTTGTTGGCAGTGCTGACGGTCAGATTCAGATGTAATTCACCCCCCTGTCGGTCAGAAATGTCTCTGTTTCTACACACACACACTCGTTCTGCTGAGGCAGCTACCCCCCCCCCCCCCCCCCCACCCCACAGAGATTTTCATCAGTCTGCTTTTCATCAACATTTCAGTCAGTTCCAAACCACAGCAGTCAGCGTTCTACCCTCATCTCACCAAAACATAACAAATAAATAAAGATGTTTTATTGCCACGTACACTGGATATGGGCAGTGAAATGTGCTGTTTTACAGGGTCAGTCATGGTAGTATGGCGCCCCAGGAGCAATTTACGTTTAAGTGCCTTACTCAAGGGCATTCAACAGATTTTTGAAGTTGTTGGCTCGGGTATTTGAACCAGCAACCTTTCGACTTCAGTACAATAGTAAAATCAATCTCTCTCTCTCTCTCTCTCTCTCTCTCTCTCTCTCTCTCTCTCTCTCTCTCTCTCTCTCTCTCTCTCTCATACATGGTACTAGTATATAAAGCAATCACATAGCAATAATACATTACTGTATATCTTGCTGTACTTTCTCTAGCTGCCCTCCCTCTCTCGTATTCTTTAGTTTCTGATTGCGACCCTATAGGGTGTGTATGGTAGTAAAGTAGGAGCTACCCAGCGGACAAAACAACATTATTTCAACGAGATTTTAACTCAGTTTAATGAAGTAATTTGAACCATTCCTGATGGGTGGTTTCTGATTGAGTCTTCCCTCATTCTAACATATAATTTCAGGCCTTTATGCATTTCTCAATAGAGCGTAGTGAAAGTAAACACACAGGCGCTCCGAAGACAGGGAGGAAAATTCCAAACTCAGCATGACACCACTTCAGCATTCCAACATGGGAGGAGAGGGATAACTCCCCAGAGAAAACACAGAGAGAGTGTTGGGAACAATTTGATATCTCTCCCTCTCTCTCTCTTTCTCTCCATTCCCCATCCATTATTGTGTCCAAGGTCCACTGCAGCAATTATTTTCCAATCAATGCAGTATGGATGATCCCACCAGTAGAGGTGTGTGTGTGTGTGTGTGTGTGTGTGTGTGTGTGTGTGTGTGTGTGTGTGTGTGTGTGTGTGTGTGTGTGTGTGTGTGTGTGTGTGTGTGTGTGTGTGTGGAGATTAATCAGTAAACAATTGGAACAGAATAAACTTCATATTATCTCAATAGAGTATATTACTGTTGCTGAAACCTGTCCTTCTCATAACACAGTGTATTCTGTACCTGTTTGTCAGTTGCATCCGCTCTGTCTGTTATTCTCTGCTGTATAAGTATGCTGCTGTGTGTGCATGTCAACATTCATATATCTACATCAAAGTCATTTCATGCGTACTGCACCTCCAAACTAAGCACATCGGGCCCGACTTAGGGAATCACACCTTTCTTACGTACGCCTTTCCTATGCACTTCTCAGTAGTTGGTATTCAGACTTACCTTTTGAAGGTGCGTGATGGGTTTTGCAGGCGTGGTTCCCTTGCACGTGCTTAATAAACATAATTTAACCGCGGAAAACCCTCCCACTTGCTGGCCAACAGGTTTTCAGTACATTTATCTTAAGCCATCCCTTTAAATACGGTGTACCTTTAATTAGAATTTTGTCAACAGACTAGAATACATCGAGAGAACAGGTTCAGAAAATAGGGATCAATGAAAAAATGCCATCTATTCGTCTCAGTTTCAGCACCAACTGAGATTTTTTTTGAAATACAGACTTTATAGATGATTTAGGCACATTTTAGGGTTAGGAATGTATGAACAATGTATGAATCATAAAAATTAACACGTTTGGACAGCCTTTAAACACAAAATATATTGATGAATAAAAGTTGTCATTTTCAAGTTCAATCGTTTAAATATTGGAAGGTGGGAAAAATTTATAGTAGGGGTTGAACAATAGTCCTGTAAATCTACCCTAATTCTCATTCATTATTGAATCTTATGACAATGGTCCAGTTGTCGTGAACCGTGCCGCAGGCTCCAAGCTTAACCTACATGTGGTCTTAGCTCCATAATGATTTAAATAGGCTGCATGTCCCAAATTATTGCACAATGTTATCTTAATTTAATTTAACTAGGCAAGTCAGTTAAGAACAAATTCTTATTTTCAATGACAGCCTAGGAACAGTGGGTTAACTGCCTTGTTCAGGGGCAGAATGACAGATTTGTACCTTGTCAGCTCGGTCATTTGATCTTCCAACCTTTTGGTTGCTAGTCTAACCACTGGGCTACGCTGCCGCCCCAGTAGGTGTGTAATATAATCCACTAATGCTAGCGACCCTCAATAACAACTTACACAGATGAGGAAAGAAAGGGGAATGGAATGATAAAAAAACATTTTTTTTAAGAAAGTTTATGTTTTTTCCAATTGGAACTGGTAGGTTTGCTCTACCTTATTCATGGTGTCCACATGCGTAAAGGTGGTGGAATTATGAGGGAATTAAGTCAAGGTCAGAATGCAGCGTATCTGTAGACACACCTCCACCACACCTTCATTTCTTAGCTCTACACCCTGAATGAATAGCGGGTGAAAAGCAAGCTTTTCTCATGCTTAAGCTCAAGGTCAGAATACTCATAGAGAGAAAAGTGCATAAAAATATATTTACATTCCATTTATGCAATTAACTAGGCCCCCGGAATCAGGGCCATACATATGCAGGATCTTAATTTGATCACCCTGTTCCAAGAGAACCTTCCTGCAATGCAGATGTTCAACTTGTAGTGTGTTTGATGTTTAAAATGGCTTCTGAAGTTTGTCATTTCCACTTTGACCTTTCCGACTTGATCGATCATCACCTACAAAAATTCCAATTGAAAATCCTACACCTGTAGTACTTCAGTAACTCTATGTTAGAGTTACTGAATGGCATAGACTGATCTAAGAGCTATAGGAATGCAGTAAGAAACAGTGTGCGAGTTTAAGATTTGGTCTGTGAGTGAGTGGATAGGGATGCGTTATTTCCAAGGTTTATTCATAAGGCATAAGAGTAAGTGTGCGTGTTATGGTGTTATGCACATGAACTGTATGAGCCGTAAACCTGTACATGTCCACTGTCTTTTTCTCTCATATAAGAAGAAGCCAGTGTTTTTCCTCTCTTGTTTTTGAGAAACTTAGTCACTCCAACATAGTCGTGGCCAAAGACAAAGGGCCATCTGAGAGTAACGAGTTTTTGGTCCATCCTGTTTTTTTTCCTGTCTTTCAAGGGCACAGCTGTGTGGAGATATGAAGAGAACAGACACTAGCTTTAGCAACAGCAACAATTCTATCAGCAGAAAGGAGTAACAAAACTGGCGTTATCACTTGTTTGTACACTATGTTCCCATCATGATCTACAACACCTGCTAAACTGTCAGGTAGACAAAGGTTATAAAAGTTGAGACCCAACTCTTGTTAGTTGGGCTCTTAACTCTGCACCTTTTGAGTGATTGTTAACTGCTCCAGAATTGCAATTCTTATATAAAAAAGTGGTTGTTTAAAGAACCAGTCTGTCTTTTTTCCTTTCTGGTTAGAATTTGTGTGTGTGTGTGTGTGTGTGTGCGTGCGTGCGTGCGTAGGTAGGTAGCCAGGTCACTTGAGATCCAAGGCAATATTCAACGTTCATCCAGGTCCTCAGGACTTCCGAGATGCCTTCAAAACTGTTCACTAGGGGCAACAGTGACTTCTATTACCATCAATAAAGTTTGCGGCTTGCTAGGGCTTTGTAGATGGGAATGGTGAATGGGCAAAAGTCGCGAGATCTGGCTCTGAGGTTTGCTTGTTCAATTCCAGAGCTAGGCACAAATATTTATTAAATTGTTTAAACCCTATCTCAAACCTTAACCCTTACCTTAACCTTTCTGAATTAATGCCTAAACTTAACCTTTCAGTTGTTTCATCCTGGACAGATGTCGAATACTGAAGTCAAACCGTGCGATTTTGTTGGTGTGTGTGTGCATGTGAAGGCCAGACAGTGCTTGCGTGCCTTCTTACTCGCTTACCCATGTGCTCATATACTTCCAAGCGGTGTGTGTTACAGCTAAAGATTGTTGCTCATCAGTCTCAGTTTTAAACATTGATTCTAAGTGTGGGAATGGTGAGTAGTGTCAGTATTCAACAGTCATTCTAAGTTAGGGAGATAGAAGGAGAGTGAAGCTGACAGAGCTAGTTTGAAAGGAGAGCTGAGGAAGCCATCCAGTCTTATCAGAGTCAGAGGGCTGTATCTGTGTCTGTCTTCAAACACTGAGGATCAGACACTCAGTACTCTACAGTTGGTAGGAAGGCTGCCATACTGTAGAGCCATGAGAGAAAGAGAGACAGAGACAGTGAGACCGGACAACCTCTGAGCTCCGCTGATGTGAAAGGGAAAGAGAGAAGGATAGAGGGAGAGAAAGAGTAAGATGAGAGTCACTCAGTCAGGAGAGAAAGATTTTGGAGTATGAGACAGAGAGAGAGAGAGAGAGAGAGAGAGAGAGAGAGAGAGAGAGAGAGAGAGAGAGAGAGAGAGACAGAATGGGACCTGCACACTCCACACTACATTGAGAGACAGACAGACAGACAGACAGACAGACAGACAGAATCACTCAGTCAGGATGGATTCAGAGAAAGGAATGCTATGTTCGAGTCTGACTCAGCCTCAGCACCCCTCGGTCTGTTTGAAACCAGATCAGATAACATGAAAAAGAGAGTTGGAGAAACTCCACTGCTCAGTGGTATGTGGACTGTGCTTTGGCAAATTGGGTGGGGTTATATCCTGCCTGGTTGTCCCTGTCCAGGGGTATCGCCGGACGGGGCTGGATGGGGCCGAACGGGGCCACAGGGTTCAACTGTTCTGGCTGCCGCTATGAAACACTGAACTGTTCACCGGACGTGCTACCTTGTCCCGGACCTGCTGTTTTCGACTCTCTCTCTCTCTCTCTCTCTCTCTCTCTCTCTCTCTCTCTCTCTCTCTCTCTCTCTCTCTCTCTCACGCACCTGATGTCTCGAACTCTGAATGCTTAGCTATTTAAAGCCAACTGACATTTACTCCCGAGGTACTGGCCTGTTACACCCTCGACAACCACTGTGAATATTATTTGACCCTGCTAGTCATCTATTAACGTCTGAAAATCTTGAAAAACAATCTGGCCTTAATGGCCATGTACTCTTATAATCTCCAGCTGGCACAGCCAGAAGAGGACTGGCCACCTGTAGTAGGAAGTCCCTTGGGGGTATACGTACCTATGTATGCGAAGGTTAGGTTAGTAAACATGCTGGAGCTAGAACCTCGTTGTCATGCGTCCTTATTTTAGACAATACTACATGGTGTCAGAAGTGGTTTTAATAATCACATAAACGTGAAGGACGTACCAAGTACATCATACATTCAGGCTGTTTCAAAGCAGGGAGGGCACAGTGTTGGAGATAAAACAGCGTATATCATTATTTTGCTAGCTAACGAGCAAGGACCAAGTTTAATTGTATTTATTTTATTTCGCCTTTATTTTGCCAGGTAGGCTAGTTGAGAACAAGTTCTCATTTGAAACTGTGGCCTGGCCAAGAGAAAGCATAGCAATTCGACACATACAACAACACAGAGTTACACATTGAATAAACAAAACATACAGTCAATAATACAGTAGAAAATAAATAAATAAATAAATAAAGGGGGGAGTATAAATACACTGAGTGCAAATGAGGTAAGATAAGGGAGTTAAGGTAATAAATATGCCAGATGTGCAGAAGATGAATGTGCAAGTAGAGATACTGGGGTGCAAAGGAGCAAGATAAATCAATAAATACAGTAAGGGATGAGGTAGATGATGGGCTGTTAACATATGGGCAATGTACAGGTGCAGTGATCTGTGAGCTGCTCTGACAGCTGGTGCTTAAAGCTAGTGAGGGAGATATGAGTCTCCAGCTTCAGTAATTGTTGCAGTTCGTTCCAGTCATTGGCAGCAGAGAACTGTAAGGAAAGGCGACCAAAGCAGGAATTGGCTTTGGGTGTGACCAGTGAGATATACCTGCTGGAGCGCGTGCTATGAGTGGGTGCTGCTATGGTGGCCAGTGAGCTGAGATAAGGCGGGGCTTTACCTAGCAGAGACTTGTAGATAACCTGTAGCCAGTGGGTTTGGCGACGAGTATGAAGCAAGGGCCAACCAACGAGACCGTACAGGTCACAGTGGTGGGTAGTGCATGGGGCTTTGGTGACAAAACAGATGGCACTGTGATAGACTGCATCCAATTTGTTGAGTAGAGTTTTGGAGGCTATTTTATAGATGACATCGCCGAAGTCGAGGATCGGTAGGATGACCAGTTTTACGAGGGTATGTTTGGCAGCATGAGTGAAGGATGCTTTGTTGTGAAATAGGAAGCCGATTCTAGATTTAATTTTGGATTGGAGATGCTTAATGTAAGTCTGGAAGGAGAGTTTACAGTCTAACCAGACACCTAGGTATTTGTTAGTCAGAGTCGTCCAGAGTAGTGATGCTGGACGGGAGGGCAGGTGCGGGCAGTGATCGATTGAATAGCATGCATTTAGTTTTACTTGCATTTAAGAGAAGAGAGTCGGCCCGAGAATTGAACCCTGTGGCATCCCCATAGAGAATCCCAGAGGTCCGGATAAAAGGCCCTCCGATTTGACACACTGAACTCTATCAAAGAAGCAGTTGGTAAACCAGGCGAGGCAATCATTTGAGAAACCAAGGCTGTCGAGTCTGTCAATAAGAATGTAATGAATGACAGAGCCGAAAGCCTCGGCCAGGTCGATGAATACTGCTGCACAGTAATGTGTCTTATCGATCACGGTTATGATGTCGTTTAGGACTTTGAGCGTGGCTGAGGTGCACCTATGACCAGCTCTGAAACCAGATTCTATAGCGGAGAAGGTACGGTGGGATTCGAAATGGTCGGTAGTCTGTTTGTTGACTTGGCTTTCGAAGACCTTAGAAAGACAGGGTAGGATGGATTTAGGTGTAGCAATTTGGGTCTAGAGTGTCACCCCCTTTGAAGAGAGGGATGACCGCGGCAGCTTTCCAATCTTTGGGAATCTCAGACGATACGAAAGAGAGGTTGAACAGGCTAGTAATAGGGGTTGCAACAATTTCGGCAGATAATTTTAGAAAGAGAGGGTCCAGATTGTCTAGCCCAGCTGATTTGCAGTGGCCCAGATATTGCAGCTCTTTCAGAACATCAGCTATCTGGATTTGAGTGAATGAGAAATGGTGGGGGCTTTGGCAAGCTGCTGTGGAGGGTGCCAGGCAGTTGACCAGGGTAGGATTAGCCAGGTGGACAGAGAGAAATGCTTATTGAAATTCTCAATTATAGTGGATTTATCGGTGGTAACACTGTTTTCTTGCCTCACAGGAGTGGGCAGCTGGGAGGAGGTGCTCTTATTCTCCATGGACTTTACAGTGTCCAAAACTGTTTTGAGTTTGTACTACAGGATGCAAATTTCTGTTTGAAAAAGCTAGCCTTTGCTTTCCTAACTGCCTGTGTATATTTGTTCCTAACTTCCCTGAAAGGTTGCATATCACGGGGTCTATTCGATGCTAATGCAGAACGCCACAGGATGTTTTTGTGCTGGTCAAGGGCAGACAGGTCTGGAGTGAACCAATGACTACATCTATTCCTGGTTCCACATTTTTTGAATGGGGCATGTTTATTTAAGAGGGTGAGGAAGGCACTTTTAAAGAATAACCAGGCATCCTCTACTGACGGGATGAGGTCAATGTCATTCCAGGATACCCCGACCAGGTCGAAACAGCAGAGGTGTATTTGGAGTGCGAGTTAGTTAGGATGATATCTATGAGTGTGCCCGTGTTTACGGATTTGGGGTTGTACCTGGTAGGTTCATTGATAATTTGTGTGAGATTGAGGGCATCAAGCTTAGATTGTAGGATGGCCGGGTGTTAAGCATGTCCCAGTTTAGGTCACCTAGTAGCATGAGCTCAGAAGATAAATGGTGGGCAATCAATTCACATATGGTATCGAGGGCATAGCTGGGGTAGAGGGTGGTCTATAGCAAGTGGCAATAATGCGAGACTAGTTTCTTGAAAGGTGAATTTTTAGAAGTAGAAGCTCAAATTTTTTGGGTACAGACCTGGATAGTAAGACAGAACTCTGCAGGCTAATTTTGCATTAGATTGCAACACCGCCCCCTTTGGCAGTTCTATCTTGGCGAAAAATGTTACGGTTAGGGATGGAGATTTTAGTTTTTTTTGCGGTTTTCCTAAAACAGGATTCAGACATGGCTAAGACATCCGGTTTGGCAGAGTGTGCTAAAGCAGTGAGTAAAACAAACTTATGGTGTCGGCTTCTAATGTTAACATGCATGAAGCCAGGGCTTTTACGGTTACAGAAGTCAACAAATGAGAGCACCTGGGGAGTGGGAGTGGACCTAGGCACTGCAGGACCTCGATTAACCTCTGTATCACCAGAGGAACAGAAGAGAAGTTGGATAAGGGTACGGTTAAAGGCTATACGAACTGGCCGTCCAACACGTTCGGAACAGATAGTAAAAGGAGCAGGTTTCTGGGAACGATAGCATAGATTCAAGGCATAATGTACAGACAAAGGTATGGTAGGAAGAAAGTACATCGGAGGTAAACCTAGGCATTGAGAAATTATGAGAGAGACATAGTCTCTAGAGACGTTTAAACCAGGTGATGTCATCGCATATGTAAAAGTTGGAAAAACATGGTTGGTCAAGGCATATTGAGCAGGGCTAGAGGC
Source organism: Oncorhynchus mykiss (assembly GCF_013265735.2). Classification (NCBI taxonomy): domain Eukaryota; kingdom Metazoa; phylum Chordata; class Actinopteri; order Salmoniformes; family Salmonidae; genus Oncorhynchus; species Oncorhynchus mykiss. Next base: position 79,646,076 of record NC_048569.1, on the reverse strand, counting down.
TCTACAGTGAAATAAGACAGTAATCACTAACCAGGACAGTAATGGATGAGGCATATGGATATTAGAGAGAGGCATGCGCAGCCAAGTGAACATATGGGTCCAGTGAGTGGTTGGGCTGGCTGGGGACACGGCGATTCAGACAGTTAGCAGGCCGGTGCTAACAAGCTAGCAGTTAGTAGAACGGGGCTAACAAGCTAGCAGTTAGCAGACCATGGCTAGCAAGCTAGCAGTTAGCAGACCAGGTTAGCAAGCAAGCAGTTAGCAGACCGGGGCAAGCAAGCTAGCAGTTAGTAGACCGGGACTAGCAAGTTAGCAGAAGGGACTTTGGGGGACGACACAATGGAGGTAAGTCCAGTCGTGGATTAGTAGCGTTCCAAGTAGCTGTAGGTAGCTAGCAGGCCACGGTTAGCAGAATGGGCCTTCAGCGGACGTCGCGCCTGAGGGGCCTGTTGGAATTCTTGGGCAGATTATGTCGGTTTTCCAGTCGTAGAGGATCGGCGGGGTTCCCTGCCCTGTACTGGCAGTAGAAGGGGTCCGGATATTGTATCCCAGGAGTGGGCTTCGGTGGTAGCCCAGGAGCCCTAGCCGGGCTAGCTTCAGGCTAATTGGTGCTTGTTCCGGGATGGAAACGCTAGCCAGGAGTAGTCACCCGGGATTTCGGTTAGCTAGTTGCTTAGATCCAGCTGAAAATGTTCAGAGTTTGCGGTAGGAATCCGGGGATATGGAGAGACAAAATTAGGTCCATTATGCTCTGGTTTGAGTCACGTTGTACGAACTGGCGGGAGCTTTCTGAGCTAAAGGTTAGCTGATGACCGCTATCAGTGGTTTCCTGACTAATAGCTGATAGGTAGTTAGCTGGCTAGCTTCAGTTGAGGGATTCCAGATCCGAAGTAAATAGAAATACTTTAGGAAAAAAACAGATTCACAACACATTGGGTGAGGCGGGTTGCAGGAGAGTATTTAGAAGTTGAGGTTTAGGAAAATAGTTTTAAAAGATATGCATCTTGGATTTTCCTGAAGTTACTGCTAAGCAACATGTTGCAAGAGGAAGAAACTGGCGGAATTTCAGGGTTTGCGACTCCAAGTTCAAAGGGCTCTGGCGCAATGACGGACAGGCCAGTGGCTAGTGCTGACGGATTTCGCATTATTCCGCCGGAGAATTTGGATTTTATGGACATTCAAAACTGGCCGAAATGGATCAGGATCAGCATCAGGCTTAAACATGAAAAATGAGCCATTTCAAGTTAATACACTGATCTACTCTATGGATGATGAAGCAGAGGATATATTAAATGCTTCATCGTTGACTAAGGAAGAAAAACTTAACTTCTTCGATATAGGGGGCGCTCTTTTAATTTTTGGATGAAAAACGTTCCTGTTTTAAACAAGATATTTTGTCACGAAAAGATGCTCGACTATGCATATAATTGACAGCTTTGGAAAGAAACCACTCTGACGTTTCCAAAACTGCAAAGATATTGTCTGTGAGTGCCACAGAACTGATGTTACAGAAAAAACCCAGATAAAAATACAATCAGGAAGTGCCGCATTTTTTGAAACCACCTCATGGCAATGACTCCTTATATGGCTGTGGAAGAGCTAGGAGTCAGCTTACCTTTTCCACGTTTTCCCCAAGGTGTCTGCAGCATTGTGACGTATTTGTTGGCATATCATTGGAAGATTGACCAAAAGAGACTACATTTACCAGGTGGTCGCTTGGTGTCCTCCGTCGCAATTATTGCGTAATCTCCAGCTGCAGTATTTTTCCGTTTGGCTCTGATGAGAAACCGACTGCCAGGAATGATTTTTCATCGAATAGAATTGTGAAAAACACCTTGAGGATTGATTCTAAACAACGTTTGCTGTTTCTGTCGATATTATGGAGCTAATTTGGAAAAAGTTTGGCGTTGTAAGTGACTGCATTTTCGTTTTTTTTTTCTTAGCCAAACGTGATGAACAAAACAGAGCTATTTCTCTTACACAAATAATCTTTTTGGAAAAAATGAACATTTGCTATCTAACTGAGAGTCTCGTCATTGAAAACATCCGAAGTTCTTCAAAGGTAAATGATTTTATTTGAATGCTTTTCTTGTTTTTGTGAAAATGTTGCCTGCTGAATGCTAGGCTTAATGCTATGCTAGGTTATCAGTACTCTTACACAAATGCTTGTGTAGCTTTGGTTAAAACATATTTTGAAAATCTGAGATGACAGTGTTGTTAACAAATGGCTAAGCTTGTGTTTCAATATATTTATTTCATTTCATTTGCGATTTTCATGAATAGGAAACGTTGCGTCATGGTAATGAGCTTGAGGCTATGATTACGCTCCCGGATACGGGATTGCTCGACGCTAGAGGTTAACTACAGTGCCATAAAGACAGTTTTGAATCGCATTTTGTAGTGAGACGCAACATTATATTTGAGAGAGCTAGCTTTAATATGTGCAAACAGGAGCAGGGTGAAACCACCAACAGTTTTATCAAACTTGCAGAACATGTCAGTTTGGCGCGCTCAGGGAAGAGCTGATCCGCGATCGGATTGTAGTCGGAATATGAAATATAGCACTTTCTGAAAAGTTAGAGTTGGATTCCCAGTTTACCTTGTCCAAAGCTGTTAACCAGGTTAAGCAGAGTGAGACAGTAAAAAGACGATGCTGCTCGACAGCAGCTCCTTGCAGAGCGAAGAGAGTGAGGAAATAAATGCATTTTCATACCGAGCTAAACAAATGGAGGGGAACACAGAACAGAGACAGATGTGGAGAAAACAATCACAGACAGCACCAGTAGCTACTTCAAGTGTTCGTCGCAAATGTGGGATATCCCCTTTCCACAGATGGAAAGATTGCCCAGCAAAGGATGTGGAATGCAGGAAATGTCACAGGAGAGGAGACTTTTCAGCTGTCTGTCGATTAAAGCAAATGCATGAGGTCTCAGAGGAGGTACAGCAGGACAGCATCATTCTATGAGAAGTAAGGGAAAACAATGCTGGCTGGCATTCAGACATTAAACTCAATGGGGAGGTTGTGTCATTTAAACTAGACACTGGGGCAGCAGTGACAGCTAGCCCACCAAGGCTGTATAGCTGTAGTAAAGATGGCCCTTTGCTCTCTACAAACAAAAAAAGTGTACAGGCCAAGTAATAAGATTTTACCAGTGGCAGGGCAGTTGGTGATTCAACTGGAGAGTAAAGACAAAAGTGCCATCCAGCCTGTCTTTGTCATTGACTCTCTGGCCAGACCGTTGCTGTGGCTGCCAGCAATTGAAGCATTGCAACTCATTGAGAGAGTGAGCGAACTGGAGGACCCAGGTGAGTGTTTTCTGGTCTAGGGAGGATAGAAGGTGACTACAAAATCGGCCTGAAAGAGATGCAGTCCCCTATGCCCTTACTACCCCCCGCAGTGTGTCTATCCCTTTATTTACCAGAGTGAAGGAAGAGTTGGGGAGGATGGAAGAAATTTGGGCGGTGTCTAAAATAGAGAGTCCCACTGACTGGTGTGCAGGGATGGTAGTGGTCCCAAAAGCCAATGGGGACAAAATGATCTGTTTGGACATGACTAACTTTAATGAGGCACTCTGCAGTGAGAGACACATCTCACCATCAGTGGAGCAGTCACTGGCTCAGTTGGATGGCTCACAAGTCTTCACAAAGCTGGATGCCAGCTCAAGTTTCTGGCAGATACCGCTGTCATCAGAGAGTAGGGCACTCAGAAAGTTTATAACACAGTTTGGCAGTTACTGTTTTAATATTTTGCTATTTGGAATCGCTTCCGGTACTGAGCATTTCCAAAGACGCATGTCCCAGCTGTTGGATGGGCTGAGTGGCGTCATAGTCCACACGGACGATGTGCTCATGTGCGGAAGGGACAGAGCAGAAGATGATGTAAGGCTCACAGCAGTTCTGACCACTCCAGGAGACTGGCCTGACACTCAATGAAAAGGAAGTCTTGTTCTTGGGACACAAAATCAGTGCAGCTGGAATAGAGCCTGACCCGGAGAAGATCAGTGCCATCACAGATATGCCCATACCCCAGAATGTGGCTGAAGTCAGGGTCTTCTTAGGAATAGCCACATATGTGGCAAAGTTCCTCCAACAGTTTTCAGATGCAACCAAACCCCTGAGAGAAAGAGAATGACTGGTCATGGGGTCACGTGCAACAGGTGGCGTTTGACAAAATCAAATTGAGACCTGGCCTCACAAAGAGTTCTGGCCCAGTACCGTCCCCACGCTAAGACAAAGGTATCAGCAGATGCATCATCTTCTGGGCTAGGGGCGGTCCTCACACAGATGCAGGACAATATGGAGTGGTGTCCAATAGCATAAATCTCCCGAAGCTTATCAGACACAGAGCAAAGGTATGCACAAGTGGAGAAGGAGGCGTTGGCTATCACATGGGAAAGGCTCAGCCAATACCTTATTGGCCTGCAGTCTACAGCAGAGACTGACCACAAACCGCTGTTGGCTCTGGACGACTTGCCTCCCAGAGTTCTGCGCTTCTCCCTCAGATTACTGAGGTTCACCTACAAGATGGTGTATGTGACAGGGAAGGCACTGATCACAGCAGACGCACTCTCCAGGGCCCCACTCTCACAGCAGACGCACTCTCCATTATCAGAGGAGGAGTGATGTCTAGTGGGGGAGGTACAGGTGTCCATTAATGCAGTAAGGGACAGCCTACCTGCATCTCAGACCAAATTGCAGCAGATTTCAGAGGAGCAACAAGGAGACCTCATCTGCCGACAGATAGTGCAGCAGTACAAAAAGGGATGGCCCAGGCAGGAGGAATTGCCTCAGCTGCTGAAGCCCTATTGGGTGCACCAAAGTGACTTCCACTGTAATGGAGACCTTCTCAAGAAAGGACAACGGATAGTTATCCCAGAGACTCTACAACCAGAAATGCTAGACAGAGTGCATGAGGGACACATGGGGATAACCAAATGCAGACTAAGGGCTCAACAGTCAGTGTGGTGGCTTGGTCTGAGTACTCAGATTGCCAAGCTGGTGGCCCAGTGTGAGATCTGTACAAAATGTCAACCTTTTCATCTGGAACCAATAATGGCAACGGAGCTGCCAAAATGGCCATGGCAAAAGGTAGGGGCGGATATGTTCTATTGGAAAAATGACACTTATCTGCTAGTGGTAGATTACTATTCAAGATACATTGAAATAGCAAAGACACCCATAACCACATCAGCTGGAGTTATCAATGGATTAAAGTACTTTTTTCCAGGCAAGTGGTCTCTGAGGTCCTGGTTACTGATGTCATGATGTTGGCCTGTGGGTAAGGTTTATGACCCCCCCATAAATACCTTTCTCCCTTCCCTCTCTCTTGACTACAGAGGGACTCTTGAATAGCCTTTGTTAAACATAGAGAGTCTGGGAACATCAAACAATTGGAGGGAAAGGAACCATATTTCCGTAATAGAACCAGTTGAAAATATGCGTTGGTACTTAATTAATATGATGTCAGTTCGGTTGTCATCTGAGACATTATGACTGATGACAGAACGACCTAAACTGTATCTGGGAAAGTCTACACATTATAGTTATCAGATTCACATGGAATTGTTATGCAATTCAAATGTTTAAATATACAATTTTTTGTGAAAAGATGACATGTAATTTTAGGGTTTTCATAAGGTTAGGGCTCTGCTCAATCAGTGGCCTGCCCCTGTGAAGAGACATGGGTTGTAAACTATGAAACACACTCTTCTCCCTCCACTATATAAGCCCTTGACAAAAATGTAACCTCCTTTTTCGTGTACATTAGCATGACGGTCCAATGTCAGAAGGGTTCAGATAATAACGACAGAACGAAGCTAACCTCAGCGTGAGCTTTGGTTGCGAATGGTATGAACTTTGAACTCTTATTCGCTAAAGAAGTGATACCTCCTAGCCGTTGAGTTAGCTGCGCCCGCTGTAAACGTGGGCTAGGAGAGGACAGACAGAGTATCCCGTCTACCACACAACGACGACACTACAACGTTTCCCGTTCACCACCAGAGACACTCTTCAAAGGACTCTGTTGGGCAACACGGCCTTCCATCTACCACCAACCTACTGAAGCGCAGCTCAGAGTAAATATTTATTGCATTTTCCTTTTCCAAATGGGCGGTAATATAGAATGCATAAGATTCTGTATTTATGATAGAGTAGCTGCCTACGGCCCAATAGAGACATCGCTTCTCCCTTTGTTCTTCAGTCTTCCCGCTCTTTCACTCAAACCCAGACCCCTTTTCTTTGTGTAACCAGCTGTCATATCTGTTCCGTCTGCTAGGGACGTTTTCCTTTATGACATCATTTGTAATCAAGGTATGTTTCATTCTGTGTATATGTAATTCTGTGTGATTAGTTAGGTATTTAGTAAATAAATAATTAAACCCAATTTTGTATTGCTGATTCAACTTGTTAGCCAGGGTTTGTGAAGATAACCAAGAATTTAAAACTTTCAGATGAGACTGAAATAAGGTGACGATTAATATTGACTGCTATTGATGTAAAATATTACTAGGTCTTTAAGAGTTTATTCGGAAGATAACAGCGCTATAAATATTATCTTGTGGTGCCACGACTTTCTAGTTAATTATATTTACATGATTAGCTCAATCAGGTAATATTAATTACAGAGAAAGGATTTTACAGAATAGCATGTCATATCACTTAATCCGGCATAGCCAAAGACACGACACAGATAACGCTCCCTAGTTCTCTTGCAAACTCCTTTTCTGCTTTTGCCCCAGAATATGACTTCACACATGTGACCAGTAGCCCCTACCTTGCACAGAGTAATGGTGAGGCAGAGAGAGCTGTGAAAACAGTCAAGGGACTGCTGAAAAAGAACAAGGATACATACAGGGCTCTGTTAGCTTACAGAGTTACACCACTGCATCATGGGCGTCTCCTGCTGAGCTCCTGATGGGCAGGAGGCTGCATTCCCCATTGCCTGTCTCGCCGGCCCAGTTTAAACCCCGGTGGCATAACAGGAAGGCCTTTGCTAAGCGGAACAAATGGTTGAAACAAACACAAACTGGAGACTTTAATCGGAGACACCGTGCTACGGAGAGGCCAGAGCTGCCGAAGGTCAACGTGTGTGGATTACAAACTCAAAGACACCAGCAATAGTGCTGAGGAAAGCGGATGCCTCACGATCCTATGTGGTGGACACAGTGTCAGAAGAGGTACAAAGGAACAAAACACACCTCAGAGCTCTTCCAGATCTACCAGCCACACAGACTGAGGCCACAGAAAATGCACAAAAAGAGGGTGAAGGAGAGGGAATGCTCACAGAGCCACAAGCACGCCCAAAAAGGGATGTGAAGCCACCAGAGTGGATGAAAGACTATGTTACGTGAAAAGAAAACATACTATTGGGGACCATACCATACATACTTATCATATCAGTTAATATTGATCCGTCTGTCTGTCAGGGTGGGAGATAATTACTGCAGCCCAGGCCCTAGATCAGATAGGACAGCAGGTAGAGTTAATGAAGGCCTGTGATCTCCACAGCAGGAGCAGGTCGTAGATCAGATCTTATTAATGAACGGAGGAAAGATTACCTGTGTAGTTTATGGATGTTATCTGACCAATTACAGCGAGAGGTAATCTTTATCCCTGTGAACGCTACTCATAGACAAATCTATCAGTGGACAGGGCACAGACACACACACACACATGCACGCACGCACGCACGGACACGCACGCACATACACACACACACACACACACACACACACACACACACACACACACACACACACACACACACACACACACACACACACACAGAGTTTGCCTGATAAGCAAACTGTGTCACTGTCACACACACCAAACTTTAACAATGTAGGCACAAATTCAGTCAACTTAAAATTATGTGTTTTCTCAAGTTGTCTCATATGTTCATTCAACTCTAACTTATTATTTGGGCATCTTACCTGAAAAAAAGATAATGGAACTAGTTACACACATTGCTTTTAACATACAATGCTTTCAACATACATATTTGACATTCATGATTACATTGTGCAAGTTCAATTATAAAGTCATTATTATTCAACATATTACCTGGGATTTGAACTCACAACCTCTTGGTTCACAGAAATCCAATTTCCCTGCGATGCCAAATGTTTGTGTCAATGACTGATTTCACCTGTATTGCTACATTTTCCACTTCAAAGTAAATATCAGCTCTTAAAAGTACACTCAAGAAAACAATTTTAGTTAACATAGGGATTAAGAAGTAACATAAAAAAAAATTGATATGGCTCACCGACATTGCACAACTATAAGAAAAAACAGAAATTGCTTAAATAAGTAATCAAATCGATGATGAGAGAATAGTCAGATTAACTGATAACTGACAAAGAAATGGTGGTGTAGCAGGAAGATTGGAATGCAATGAACCAAGAGGTAGTGAGTTTAAATCTCAGGTGAGGATATGTCGATTAAAACTATTTGGGATAGGGATTTTCAGCAGCAGTTTCACTTTTGGATGAATAGCGTGCCCAGAGAGAACTGCCTCCTACTCTGTCCCAGATGCTAATATATGCATATTATTGTTAGTAAAAAATCCACAATGTGATTTTCTGGATTTTTTTTTCTCATTTTGTCTGTCATAGTTTAAGTGTACCTATGATGAAAATTACAGGCCTCTCTCATCTTTTTAAGTGGGAGAACTTGCACAATTGGTGGCTGACTAAATACTTTTTTGCCCCACTGTATATATATATTTTTTTTAATTGTTTTATTTTTTAGACAGTGTATGTGTACCAAGTACTGATAAAAGGTTTAGAGCTACAGGGCCACAGCTCTCCTGACTACAGACAAGCACTGAGTCTTCTTATCAGGATGCAAGATACACGCACACGCAGACACACACTGCGCCCTCGGTGGAAGTCCTCATTTTGAGGAAAGTGGGGAGAGAGGAAGAGGAATACAGACAGCTTTATGAGCAGGGCATGTTTCACATAGAAACACATAATGAGAAAACCCTGAGAGAGGACAATCAATTGCACACACGCCACAGGAGGTTGGTGGCACCTTAATTGGGGAGAACGCGCTCGTTCGAATGACTGCAACGGAATAAGTGGAACGGTAACAAATACATCAACCACACACACCCACTCCCACACACACACACACACACACACACACTGAGAGGTCGAGCGTGACAGAGGAATATCACTCCTCTTTAATAACTCACCTCTCAGCCACTCACCCTCCGTGTTTACCCAGAAGGCACCATGGCAGGGCACCGAGCCACTGAACAGGGGAGGATAGAGGTGCATAAATCACCCTCAAGGCACCCTCTTGAGATGTCTGGAGAAGACAGCAAGGCACCCTGGGACAGAGCCATGGTTAGCAGCACAGATCTACACACACTGTGGAATGGACAGACCAGGTCTGCGTCCCACATTGCACCCTATTAACTATATTCACTACTTTTGACATGGTCTATTAAGGCTCTTTTCAAAGGTAGTGCACTTTGTAAGGTATAGGAATAGGGTGCCATTTGGGATGCAGACCAACTCCTTCCGATGAGGTCAGTAAAGCCACAGTGTTGATAGATTGTTGGCTCCTAGAATGACTCACGTGTTGTCTGTCTGCTTGTTCGTCAGCTTCATGAATAGTGATTTGAGTGTCATTCATTTGCCACTGTTAGGAAGGATCTCTAATATGCTGCCGGTGGAATGACCAGTATGGCTGTAACACACACTCACAGACACACATAAACACACCAACAAGCTATCACAGTCTCACTTCAGAATTTGAGGTTTGTCCAAGAATGCCAAATTTCGAAAGTGTAAGCATTTATACCGAAAGGTTAAGGTCAGGGTTAAGGTTTGAGATGGGGTTAAAATAAAAATGAGTGCCTAGCACTGGGATTGAATACGTGAGCCTCGGAGCCGGAGCTCGCACCTTCAGCCATCCTCTATCCCTTTCCACAACACCCTAGCAAAACCTAACCCTACTTCACAGTTGCCCCTTGTGGCCAGCTTTGAATCAACTCCCGACGTCCTGAGTACCTGGACAGATGTTGAATTTTGACTTGGATCTTGAGCAACCTGACCGCACACACACACAGACCAAGACTCAGCTGTAGGTGGCTGACCCATCAGGGTCTGACTCAGGTGGCCCCTGTCATGGATAATCCCATTGTCATGGTGACAGGCTAAACACGACCTGGCGGGGGGCTCTCTGCGGGTGACAGCTCGGTAACGCTGGGCCAAACAGGTGTCAGCGACACGTTGGAATGGCGACCTCTTCGTCGTGGCCAGGTCCCCCTGTCGTCTGTGTGTGGGAAATGACCAGGGTACACAGAGAACGTTCTGGCAGTTATCTATATCTCCTTGTCCTCCCTGTACTCCTGGTACCTCTCTGGCTGGTGCATGTTAGCTAGGCATGTCCTTTATCATCCTGGCTGTGATTTTCCTTAGGGCGGATAGAGAGAGAGAGAGAGAGAGAGAGAGAGAGAGAGAGAGAGAGAGATAGAGAGAGAGAGAGAGAGAGAGAGAGAGAGATGAGGCGGGTGTGTGTATGTGTGTGTGTGTGTTTGTGCATCAGTCCACAGCAGACAGACAGAGGCAGACTCCCTCGGCCCTGCTTACCCAGCAGTTATCCCCACGGCAACAGAGCAGCAGCCCAGTGAGGCATGGACATGATGAGTAATGGCCATGAACACACACTGGTTCTGTCCACAGCCTCACACACACACACACACGCACACACACACACACACACACGCACACATGCACAAACACACACACACACACACACAAACACTTCCTCCCCCCATGTACTGTACAGTACCTGAGTCTGTCTGAGTCTGTCTGAAGCCTACAAACCAGACAAAGACCCATTGGACATCAATCTCCTTCAAGAGAGAGGAGTGAAAGAGTAAGGCTAGGGGGTGAGTGGAGTGGGGTGGAAAGAGTAAGGCTAGGGGGGTTAGGGGAGTGAGGGGGGAGGCTAGGGGGGTTAGGGGGAGCGGAATGGAGTAAGAGTAAGGCTAGGGAGTGAGGGGAGTGGGAGGGAGAAAGAGTAAGGCTAGGGGGGTGAGGGGAGCGGAAGGGAGAAAGAGTAAGGCTAGGGAGATGAGGGGAACAGGAGGGAGGGAGAGAGAGAGAGAGTAAGGTTATGGGGGTGAGGGGAGTGGGATGGAGAAAGAGTAAGGCTAGGGGGTGAGGGGAGTGGGAGGGAGAAAGAGTAAGGCTACGGGGGTGAGGGGAGCGGAAGGGAGAAAGAGTAAGGCTAGGGAGATGAGGGGAGCAGGAGGGAGGGAGAGAGAGAGAGAGTAAGGTTATGGGGGTGAGGGGAGCGGGATGGAGAAAGAGTAAGGCTAGGGAGGTGAGTGGAGCAGGAGGGAGGGAGAAAGAGTAAGGCTGGGGGGTGAGGGGAGCAGGAGGGAGGGAGAAAGAGTAAGGCTGGGGGGTGAGGGGAGCAGGAGGGAGAAATAGGAAGGCTAGGGGGGTGAGGGGAGCAGGAGGGAGAAAGAGTAAGGCTAGGGGTGAGGGGAGCAGGAGGGAGGGAGAAAGAGTAAGGTTATAGGGTGAGTGGAGCAGGAGGGAGGGAGAAAGAGTAAGGCTAGGGGGATGAGGGCAGCGGGAGGGAGGGAGAAAGAGTAAGGCTAGGGGGGTGAGGGGAGCAGGAGGGAGGGAGAAAGAGTAAGGCTAGGGGGATGAGGGGAGCGGGAGTGGGAGGGAGAAAGAGTAAGGCTAGGGGGGTGAAGGGATTGGGAGGGAGAAAGAGTAAGGCTAGGGGGGTGAGGGGAGTGGGAGGGAGAAAGAGTAAGGCTAGGGGGTCAGGGGAGCGGGAGGGAGAAAGAGTAAGGCTAGGGGGGTGAGGGGAGCGGGAGGGAGAAAGAGTAAGGCTAGGGGGGTGAGGGGAGCGGGAGGGAGAAAGAGTAAGGCTAGGGGGGTGAGGGGAGCAGGAGGGAGGGAGAAAGAGTAAGGCTAGGGGGGTGAGGGTAGCCGGAGGGAGAAAGAGTAAGGCTAGGGGGGTGAGGGGAGCGGGAGGGAGAAAGAGTAAGGCTAGGGAGGTGAGGGGAGCGGGAGGGAGAAAGAGTAAGGCTAGGGGGGTGAGGGGAGCGGGAGGGAAAGAGCAAGGCTTAGGGAAGACAAGAGAGTAAGACAAGAGAGCACGAGAACATGCTTGTGTTATAATCCCCAGGAGGTGTGGAAAAAGGCTGAAATAGCATGCTCTTAGCTCTTAGATGAGGTACAGACAGACAGACAGACCGGATGGACACACACACACACACACGCACACACACACACACACACAGAGCCGGATTAAGAAATCATAGTCCAGCGGCTTTGTTTTAGCTTTTTAAACACATTTCATGCAATTCATTATCATTTACATGACAAAAACATTAGCTGAATATTTTTTAATACCACACAAATGACTGAAATGAGTGGCTACTCTGACACTGAAAAACTGATTTCAATCTGGTCTTGAATTCAAACAAATAGCTCAGGCCCATGACGCAGACTGTACAATATTAGGAGGCGATATATACAGTAGATACAGTGCATTTGGACAGAATTCAGACCCATTGACTTTTCCACATTGTATTAACTTATTCTAAAATGCATTAATTTCTCACATGTGCTCCCTCTCCGGCATCTCGGGTCACCAGGCTACTCGTTATAGCGGACACCTGTCACCAACGTTACGCACATCAGCGCATAATGACACTCACCTGGACTCCATCACCTCCTTGATTACCTGCCCTTTATATGTCACTCTCTTTGGTTCCTTCCCCAGGCGTCGTTGTTTTTGTTTCAGTTTCATGTCTGTGCGTTGTTCGTGTTTGTTGTTTTCTATTATGTTTCATTCATTTATTAAATTATTCACTTCCTGAACTTGCTTCCAGACTCCCAGCGCACACATTACAGAATGACTCTTCACCACAGGGAGCATCAGAGAGTGTCCTCACCAAACAACACAATACCCCATAATGAAAACAGGTTTTTAGAGTTCTTGGTAAAAATAAAATGTAAAAACACATTTACATAGGTACTCAGACCCTTTGCTATGAGAGTCAAAATTGAGCTCAGGTGCATCCTGTTTCCATCTCATCCTTGATTTCCACAACTTGATTGGGTCCACCTGAGGTAAGTTCTATTGATTGAATATGATTTGGAAAAGGCACACACCTGTCTATAAGTTGCCACAGTTCACAGTGCATGTCAGAGCAAAAATCAAGCCATGCGGTCGAAGGAATTGTCCACAGAGCTCTGAGACAGGACTGTGTCAAGGCACAGATCTAGGGAAGGGTACCAACATTTTTCTGCATCATTGAAGGTCCCCAAGAACACAGTGGCCTCCATCATTCTTAAATGGAAGAAGTTTGGAACAACCAAGACTCTTAGAGCTGGCCGCCCGGCCAAACTGAGCAATAAGGGGAGAAGGGCATTGGTCAGGGAGTTGACAAAGAACCCGATGGTCAATCTGACAGAGCTCCGGAGGTCCTCTGTGGAGATGGGAGAACCTTCCAGAAGGACAACCATCTCTGCAGTACTCCAACAATCAGACCTTTATGGTAGAGTGGCCAGACGGAAGCAACTCCTCAGTAAAAGGCATCTGAAAGACTATCAGACCATGAGAAACAAGGTTTTCTGGTCTGATGAAACAAAGATTGAACTCTTTGTCCTGAATGCCAAGCATCACATCTGGAGGAAACCTGGCACCATCCCTACGGTGAAGAATGGCAGTGGGAGTGTCATGCTGTGAGGATGTTTTTCAGCGGCAGGGACTGGGAGACTAGTCAGAATTGAGGGAAAGATGAACGGAGCAAAGAACAGAGAGATGCTCAATGAAAACCTGGTACAGAGTGCTCAGGACCTCAGACTGGGCCAAAGGTTCACCTTCCAACAGGACAATGACCCTAAACACACAGCCAAGACAACTCAGGAGTGGCTTCAGGACAAGTCTCTGAATGTCCTTGAGTGGTCCAATCTAACATCTCTGGAGAGACCTGAAAATAGCTGTGCAGCATCGCTTCCCATCCAACCTGACTGAGGTTGAGAGGATCTGCAGAGAAGAATGACAAAACTCCCCAAATAGAGGTATGCCAAGCTTGTAGCGTCATACCCAAGATGACTCAAGGCTGTAATCACTTCAACAAAGTGCTGAGTAAAAGGGTCTGAATACTTATGTAAATGCTTTTTTTTGTTTTTAGTACATTTGCAAAAATTCGAAACAAATATTTTTGCTTTGTCATTATGTGGTATTGTGTGTAGATTGATTATACATTTTAGAATAAGGCTGTAACGTAACAAAATGGGGGAAAAGTCAAGGGGTCTGAATACTTTCACGGTGACTCACCTAATGATAAAGATGAAGCCATAGGCTACATACGATGATGGCCGATGCGCTTGTTGTGGCAACAGCTTATCTCAAGATTAGCTACTTTGAAAAACAGTGCTGCTGTTTTCTCGAAATTGCTTGTAATGTAAAGATTAGTCTTTTGTTTTTAGCAGTAGGCAATTGCTTTCGTTTTTCCCGGCATTGTATTTTGAAATCTGCAAATGGCAAAACAGCAGCTGCAACCAACCATGGAAATACACTGAACAAAAATATAAATGCAGTGTAAAGTGTTGGTCCCATGTTTCATGAGAAAAAATGTTCCATGCCCACAAAAAGCTTATTTATTTCAAATTGTGTGCGCAAATTTGTGTATTTATTATTTATTTATTTAACCTTTATTTAACTAGGCAAGTCAGGAACTCAAGTACATTCCTGTTATTGAGCATTTCTCCTTTGCCAAGATAATCCATCCACCTGACCGGTGTGGCATATCAACAAGCTGATTAAACAGCATGATCATTATATACAGTAGGTGCACCTTGTGCTGAGGACAATAAAAGGCCACTCTAAAATGTGCAGTATTGTCACACAACACAATACTACAGACGTATCAAGTTGAGGGAGCATGCATTCACATGCTGACTGCAGGAATGTCCACCAGAGCTGTTGCAAGAGAATGTAATGTTAATTTCTCTACCACAAGCCACCTCCATCGTAATTTTAGAGAATTTGGCAGTACGTCCAACCTTCATCACAAGCGCAGACAACATGTAACCATGCCAGCCCAGACCCTCCACATCAAGCTTATTCACCTGCTGGATCACCTAAGACTAATCACCTTGACAGCTGATGAAACTGTGGGTTTGCACAACCCACAACCCACAATAATTTCTGCACAAACAGTCTCAGGGAAGCTCATCTGTATGCTCATTGTCCTCACCAGTGTTTTGACCTGACTGCATTTCAGGTTGTAAACAACTTCAGTGGGCAAATGCTTTCCTTCAATGGCCACTGGTGAAGCATGCTCTTCATGGATTAATCCTGGTCAACTGTACCAGGCAGATAGCAGTGTGGGGTGAGCAGTTCGCTGATTTTTATTATTGTTTATTTTATTGTTTATTTTATCTTTATTTATCTTTATTTAACTAGGCGAGTCAGTAAAGAACAAAGTCTTATTTTCAATGACTGACTAGGAACAGTGGGTTAACTGCCTTGTTCAGCGGCAGAATGACAGATTTTCACCTTGTCAGCTCGGGGATTTCTTGCAATCTTTCTGTTACTAGTCCAATGCTCTAACCACTAGGCTACCTGCCGCCCCGACGTCAACATTGTGAACAGAGTGCCCTTTGGTGGCGGTAGGGTTATGTTATGGTCAGGCATAAGCGATGGACAACGAACACAATTGCATTTTATCAATGGCAATTTGAATGCACAGAGATATCGTGACGAGATCCTGGCCATTGTCATGGGCCATTGTCATGTCATTCATCTGCCTCCATCACCTTATGTTTCAGCATGTTTCAGCATGTGTCGGAAGGAGTTGTACACAATTCCTGAAAGCTGAAAATGTCCCAGTTCTTCCATGGTCTGCACACTCACCAGACAACTTTGCGCAGCGATTGAAGAGGAGTGGGACAACATTCCACAGGCCACAATCAATAGTCAGATTAACTCTATGTGAAGGAGATGTGTCGCACTGCATGAGGCAAATGCTGGTCACACCAGATACTGACTGGTTTTCTGATCCATGCCCCTACCTTTTTTTAAGGTATCTTTGACCACCAGATGCATATCTGTATTCCCAGTTATGTGAAATCCATAGATTAGGGCATAATGAATATATTTGAAATGTAACTCAGTGAAATATTTGAAATTGTTGCGTGTTGCGTTTATATTTTTGTTCAGTGTATAATCCATAGATGACAGTTCCGATTCAAGTCAGGACTGGCAACCATTGCTAGTGTACCCATGAGTTTAACAGTAAAATTTCCATGGTCAGAGGTTACAAAATCCTTCTATGGATTATATGTCTATGGCCAAAATAAAGAAACACTTGATTCTCTCTGTGCATTTTCCTGGCATGGTTTAGGGCCACTTGTACAATCTATGCCAAGGTGCATTGATGTATTTTGGCAGCTCGTGGTGGCCCAACACTTTACGTTAGTGTTTCCTTAATTTTGGCAGATACCTGTAAAGCTTAAAATCGACAGTTATTTTTTATTAACTGTTGATCCTCTGTGGTTAAATTATGCTCTCTAGTGTATTTTGAACATTGAGAGCGGGCTCGTGAAAAAATGACCAAATTATTATTTTTCGGGCCTCTTGGGCCCGTACGGGCTTGGGCCTAGCCCCAGACTCACACAACTGACCAGTCACATTTATTTATTATGCAGTTCATACATTTTTTTATTCATCAGTTACCCAACCAAGGCTGGGCCCCCCAGTTTCCCAAGTTGATCCCCCACCTCCTCTCCTCCCTCATCTGATGATTAGCAGAGCGGCAGCAGTAGGCTGTCTACACTCAATGGGCTGTCTACACGGGCTCCTGAGTCTTCCTGTGGTTGGCGGTTGGCGGTTGCATTGGAAAAATATTAAATATATACTACATATATAACATATACTGTATGTATAATATATACAGTGCCTTGCGAAAGTATTCGGCCCCCTTGAACTTTGCAACCTTTTGCCACATTTCAGGCTTCAAACATAAAGATATAAAACTGTATTTTTTTGTGAAGAATCAACAACAAGTGGGACACAATCATGAAGTGGAACGACATTTATTGGATATTTCAAACTTTTTTAACAAATCAAAAACTGAAAAATTGGGCGTGCAAAATTATTCAGCCCCTTAAGTTAATACTTTGTAGCGCCACCTTTTGCTGCGATTACAGCTGTAAGTCGCTTGGGGTATGTCTCTATCAGTTTTGCACATCGAGAGACTGACATTTTTTCCCATTCCTCCTTGCAAAACAGCTCGAGCTCAGTGAGGTTGGATGGAGAGCATTTGTGAACAGCAGTTTTCAGTTCTTTCCACAGATTCTCGATTGGATTCAGGTCTGGGCTTTGACTTGGCCATTCTAACACCTGGATATGTTTATTTTTGAACCATTCCATTGTAGATTTTGCTTTATGTTTTGGATCATTGTCTTGTTGGAAGACAAATCTCCGTCCCAGTCTCAGGTCTTTAGCAGACTCCATCAGGTTTTCTTCCAGAATGGTCCTGTATTTGGCTCCATCCATCTTCCCATCAATTTTAACCATCTTCCCTGTCCCTGCTGAAGAAAAGCAGGCCCAAACCATGATGCTGCCACCACCATGTTTGACAGTGGGTATGGTGTGTTCAGGGTGATGAGCTGTGTTGCTTTTACGCCAAACATAACGTTTTGCATTGTTGCCAATTTTGGTTTCATCTGACCAGAGCACCTTCTTCCACATGTTTGGTGTGTCTCCCAGGTGGCTTGTGGCAAACTTTAAACGACACTTTTTATGGATATCTTTAAGAAATGGCTTTCTTCTTGCCACTCTTCCATAAAGGCCAGATTTGTGCAATATACGACTGATTGTTGTCCTATGGACAGAGTCTCCCACCTCAGCTGTAGATCTCTGCAGTTCATCCAGAGTGATCATGGGCCTCTTGGCTGCATCTCTGATCAGTCTTCTCCTTGTATGAGCTGAAAGTTTAGAGGGACGGCCAGGTCTTGGTAGATTTGCAGTGGTCTGATACTCCTTCCATTTCAATATTATTGCTTGCACAGTGCTCCTTGGGATGTTTAAAGCTTGGGAAATCTTTTTGTATCCAAATCCGGCTTTAAACTTCTTCACAACAGTATCTCGGACCTGCCTGGTGTGTTCCTTGTTCTTCATGATGCTCTCTGCGCTTTTGACGGACCTCTGAGACTATCACAGTTCAGGTGCATTTATACGGAGACTTGATTACACACAGGTGGATTGTATTTATCATCATTAGTCATTTAGGTCAACATTGGATCATTCAGAGATCCTCACTGAACTTCTGGAGAGAGTTTGCTGCACTGAAAGTAAAGGGGCTGAATAATTTTGCACGCCCAATTTTTCAGTTTTTGATTTGTTAAAAAAGTTTGAAATATCCAATAAATGTCGATTCATGATTGTGTCCCACTTGTTGTTGATTCTTCACAAAAAAATACAGTTTTATATCTTTATGTTTGAAGCCTGAGATGTGGCAAAAGGTCACAAAGTTCAAGGGGGCCGAATACTTTCGCAAGGCACTGTATATACATGTATTTATGTATTTTTCTTATTCTTTATTAAAACTTATTATGCTGCGCCTTGGGCCACCCATGGGCATGGGTCAAGAGACTACAGCCCCACTAAATCCCTGCACATACGCACACACACACGCACACACGCACACACACACACACACACACACACACACACACACACACACACACACACACACACACACACACACACACACACACACACACACACACACACACACACACACACACACACACACACACACACACACACACACAGTCCCAATGACCATTCGAGCTATGCAGGGAGCCTCATAATCAGCCATCCCAGATAATATAAGCCTCTGGCTGCATTTACAATTATGATATTTTTTCTACTAATTGGCCTTTTGACCAATCACATTTGATCTTTTCACGTCAGAGCTTTTTCAGAGCTGATCTGATTGGTCAAAAGAACAAATAGCATCCCAAATGGCACCCTATTATTCCCTATATAGTGCACTACTTTTGACTAGGGCCTATAGAGCTCTTGTTAAAAGTAGTGCACTATATAGGGAATATGCTGCCATTTGAGACAAAGCCTTGAAATAAAAAGAAGATTTATATCAGTAAAGTGAGTTAACGTTTCCTCAGACATCGCTATGAGCCTATGAATGTTAGAGAGTGGCAGCAACAGCTCCTCTCCTCCTGAAGCTATCATCCCGCTGATTGGTACATAAGCTTGGTATTAGGAGAAATCCAATCTGTGTAATAGCCAGGGTGTGTGTGTGTGTGTGTGCGTGCGTGCGTGCGTGCGTGGTTTTGGGTTTGTGTGTGTCTAATGGCGAGGGGATTCCAATTGGATTTGCTCCAGTCATCCTGCCTCCAGGCCTAGCTATCAGCGAGCTAGTTGGCACGATTAGACATCCAGCCAGTCAATGCGGGAACGCTTAGCTGTGTCATTTTCATAGACCAATGCTTACTCTGAGTGTGACTGTTAAGGCTTCTTTTATGTCCCTGTAAGACCCCATTGATATATCTGTAGAAACACAGAATAAATATTTGCATAATAATAAAATAACTTGCATAATAAAACACACTTCATTCAAACTATTCTGTCATAAAAACCTTCAACTAGGAAATACAGTAAGTCATTCAGTGCCAGAGTCAAAACATAATAATTCTAAAAATGTATGTAAAAAGACTTGAGCATGTGATCCTCGGACACTATTTCCATCTGTCTTTTCTTCATTTACACTGTCATTCCTCTGAGCTTCCTGGTTGTGCTGAAACAGCATAATAATCTCCATGAAAAGGTTGAGTGAGGTTAACTGTTTTTTTTTCCATCTTCCTGTCTCCTCGTCTTCTGATCTCTTTTAACAGATGCAGACATCAAGACTCATGAGGTCTAGGCAGTAGGATCCGAGGGTCACTCCCAGTGATAGGCAGTGTGGTGTCAACAAACATTTTAAAAAGTGACTTTTAGAGCAACTTCTGAATTTGCTGTTTATATACAGTACCAGTCAAACATTTGGACACAACTACTCATGCAAGGGTTTTTCTTTATTTTTACTATTTTCTACATTGTAGAATAATAGTGAGGACATCAAAACTATGAAATAACACATACGGAATCATGTAGTAACCAAAAAAGTGTTAAACAAATCAAAAAATATTTTATATTTGAGATTGTTAAAAGTAGCCACCCTTTGCCATGATGACAGCTTTGGACTCTCTTGGCATTCACAAATCAAATAAAATAAAATTGTATTGGTCACATGATAATCAGATGTTATTGCGGGAGTAGCGAAATGCTTGTTTTTCTAGCTCCGACAGTCCAGTAATATCTAAAAAGTAATATCTAACAAATTACACAACATACACCCAATACACACAAATCTAAGTAGGAATGTATTAAGACTATATACATATGGACGAGTGATATAAGAGTGCAACGGACTAACATACAGTAGAATAGTATAGAACAACAGTATATACATATGAGATGAGTAATGCCAGACATGTAAGCATTATTAAGTGACTAAGATACTGTGGAATAGTATAGAAAACAGTATATACACACGAGATGAGTAATGCCAGATATGTAAACATTAAGTGACTAAGATACCATAGAATAGTATAGAATACAGTATATACATATTAGATGAGTAATGCCAGATATGAAAACATTATAGAAGTGACTAGTTTTCCATTCCTTAATGCATTTGAGCCAATCAGTTGTGTTGTGACAAGGTAGGGGTGGTATACAGAAGATAGCCCTATTTGGTAGATAAGTCCATATTATGGGAAGAACAGCTCAAATAAGCAAAGAGAATCGACAGTCCATCATTACTTTAAGACATGAAGGTCAGTCAATCTGGAAAAATTCAAGAACTTTCAAAGTTTCTTCAAGTGCAGTCGCAAAAACCATCAATCTCTATGATTAAACTGGCTCTCATGAGGACATGAAAGGAAGGTCCAGAGTTACCTTGTTTATTTAGGATTTTTTGTTTAAACTGTGTGCCTCCCTATGGGACTCCCAATCACAACCAGATGTGATACAGCCTGGATTCAAACCAGGGACTGTAGTGACGCCTCTTCCACTGAGATGCAGTGCCTTAGACCGCTGCGCCATAAGGGAGCCCAAAGTGTGCGAAACTGTCTTTAAGGCGAAAGGTGACTACTTTGAAGAATCTCAAATATAAAATATATTTTAATTTGTTTAACACTTTTTTGGTTACTACATGATTACTACATGTTATTTCATAGTTTTTATGTCTTCATAATTCACAATTCTACAATGTAGAAAATAGTAAAAAATTAAGAAAAACCCTGGAATGAGTAGGTGTGTCCAAACTTTTCACTGGTAATGTATATATACAGTGGGGCATAAAAGTATTTAGTCAGCCACCAATTGTGCAAGTTCTCCCACTTAAAAAGATGAGAGAGGCCTGTCATTTTAATCATAGTTATACTTCAACTATGACAAACAAAATGAGAAAGAAAATCCAGAAAATCACATTGTAGGATTTTTTATGAATTTATTTGCAAATTATGGTGGAAAATAAGTATTTGGTCACCTACAAACAAGCAAGATTTCTGGCTCTCACAGACCTGTAACTTCTTCTTTAAGAGGCTCCTCTGTCCTCCACTCGTTACCAGTATTAATGGCACCTGTTTGAACTTGTTATCAGTATAAAAGACACCTGTCCACAACCTCAAACAGTCACACTCCAAACTCCACTATGGCCAAGACCAAAGAGCTGTCAAAGGACGCCAGAAACAAAATTGTAGACCTGCACCAGGTTGGGAAGACTGAATCTGCAATAGGTAAGCAGCTTGGTTTGAAGAAATCAACTGTGGGAGCAATTATTAGGAAATGGAAGACATACAAGACCACTGATAATCTCCCTTGATCTGGGGCTCCACGCAAGATCTCACCCTGTGGGGTCAAAATGATCACAAGAACGGTGAGCAAAAATCCCAGAACCACACAGCGGGACCTAGTGAATGACCTGCAGAGAGCTGGGACCAAATTAACAAAGCCTACCATCAGTAACACACTACGCCGCCAGGGACTCAAATCCTGCAGTGCCAGACGTGTCCCCCTACTTAAGCCAGTACATGTCCAGGCCCGTCTGAAGTTTGCTAGAGAGCATTTGGATGATCCAGAAGAAGATTGGGAGAATGTCATATGGTCAGATGAAACCAAAATATAACTTTTTGGTAAAAACTCAACTCATCGTGTTTGGAGGACAAAGAATGCTGAGTTGCATCCAAAGAACACCATACCTACTGTGAAGCATGGGGGTGGAAACATCATGCTTTGGGGCTGTTTTTTGGTTAGCTTTCACCCTAAAGCCTTTTTGAAATCTGACACCTTGGCTGGATTAACAACAAGTTAAGCTTTATTTTGATGTATTGCGCTTGTGATTTCATGAACGTTTAATATTTCTAGTAATTTAATTTGAATTTGGCGCTCTGCCATTTCACCGGATGTTGGCCAGGTGGGACGCTACAGTCCCTCCTATCCCAAAGTCACACCATCCTAAGCCATAGCCCCACGCATCTCTTTAAGGATACAAACGTAAGGCCATGTGCTAAATAGACTGAGAAGTTCAGTACGAAATGAGAGATTTCAAGACTAAAGGTAGTTAAAGTAGTAGCCTACAATAAGGAAAAACTCCAGATAAAAATACACTTGATCTAGTCCTTGGCATATATGCTAATCTGACTTTGGTTCAGTTCATTTCGATCTTCACATTACGTCTCTGGTAAACTAGTCACATGCACAGGATACAGAAGG
Source organism: Oncorhynchus mykiss (assembly GCF_013265735.2). Taxonomy (NCBI): domain Eukaryota; kingdom Metazoa; phylum Chordata; class Actinopteri; order Salmoniformes; family Salmonidae; genus Oncorhynchus; species Oncorhynchus mykiss. The sequence goes on along the minus strand of NC_048569.1, from coordinate 79,623,237 downwards.
TGTAAACGGTACAGTGGAATGGTTACTTGCAGAGAAGCAAAACCAAAAACAGAAAGTGTCCAGATAAAAATATATTTTAAATATTGTATCATTATTAATTAAGTAGCCAGGTGGTTAAAGCACATAGCTGTATTCATTTATATCCACTAGATGGCACTGTCCCTTTTAGAGATCCATAAATAATGTGTGCAAGTGGTTATGGGATGGTGCATGCACAGTTTGTAAGAGTGAGAGCAAGCAATTACACTAGAGAGCTGTTGAGATTCATTGTGGGTCCAACAATACTTTAGATGGATTGACATGAGGATGTTAGCTTCTTGCTAGCTGAATACCAGTGATCTCAGAACCACATTATGGAGTTGATGATCATAACATTATTTGAAGCTGCTATATGGGTGAGATGAGGATCTACTGTTCCATGTGGGTTTAGGGTATCATGTGGACAGTGTGTTTAAAGCAGAGCCACTACCTTTTATACATTTCACTTTGTAATTATTGTACTGAGATTATTTTGTATGAACTTTACTAAAATATTTATTTCACTTGATTGTGATTTAGACTGAACTTTACTTCATGGTGTCCTCACCTTGTGGTGATTTCCCTCCTACATTATCCTATTTGAAATGTAAGCTTCGACAAAATAAACAACTCCAAATTAGTTTGTGTCCTGTGCTGGGTTTTACTTTTGCCAGGTTACACATTTTGATACCAGGAGTGCAGTTCTGATAGCTTTGTTAGGCTAGTGAATTGCATAATTTCGGCTGTGGTGAAGAGTGGTACTGGGCCAGAGCAATATGATGAGGGACTGTGCCAGGGGATCTGAGAATGGGCAATGAGGCCTGCCTGGGGTAGCTGTGGAACTTCTGTAACCAGACTGCCAAAATCCAGAGAACGCTGTCAACCATTGTAGATCATCGCAGAGCGTCGGAGAGGACCATCTGCCACCACCTCCATCCATCTAGCAACTTTCAGAGATTGTCTCTACTCTACACTATATCCTTGAACTGAGTTTGAGTACAACCATTTCACAATGTCAGAGTCAGCAGGTGATGGTGACGCGGCCCCAGGTGATGAGGGTAGCCCTGTAGTTGACTTACAGTTACAGATTGCAGAGCTAAATAGGAAATATGACGAAGCAATGGCAACAATTGCAGCTCTAGGTAATGGGTCCATAAGGTCATATGTGTATGTACCTAGAGAGTGTAAGATCCAGCCTTTTAGTGGTGATGTCTCTAAAGATGGATGGTTGGTTAGTTGATGAGTTCATTGAGGAGGTTGAATGTGTAATTTGAGCCAGAGATCAGAGTACTGATGAAAATTTACATTTCATACGGTCTCTGTTGAGGGGGTCAGCCTTAGAGGAAGTGTGGTTACGCATGGGTGGGGAGTCAAAGTAGCCCAGTGACCTGTTTTCGTATCTAAGGGGAGCTTATACAGAAAGTGCATGTCAGCTGTTGCACACCTTCTATGGCCGCCATTAGGGAGAGGGAGAGGATTTTCTTATGATTACTCATGTACACTATTGCATATACTTAGTTATGTACTGAAACAAGAACAAGACGCCATTCCAGAGGATAAAGTTGATAAAACTGTCAGAAACCAGTTAATTTTGTGCATCATAGATCCTGCTCTTAAGAGGAAGTGGTGGAAGTTAGTCAGGAAGAGGCCTCAGTTTACTCTGATTGATGTACGTGAGGAAGCCATCACCTGGTCACTGGAGGTCCAGCCCAGTAGAAGTAGAAGACTGGTAATGGCACAGGTAGGAAACCTAGAGGAAAGCTGTAGTTTACTGATGACGGTCAGCCCATTTGCTTCATGCAGTGCACAAAGAAGAGCATGTCAGCAAATGAGCACTACCAGGAAAGCAAGCATCCTAGGTTGCCAAGAGCCAGGCAATTCGGGGACAATATGTAGGCTTACCAGACAGTACTTGTAGTCGTGACAGATTTCTTGAGCTGCAACCTGTTTTCTGGATACCGGGAGTGAAGTCAGCACTATTTATGAGTCATTCTTCAGATAACTCCTATTAAGGGATGATATAGACATGCTTTCTACAGCAGGATGGCTTAAGATAACTGCAGCTAACAGGTTGGACATCCCTTACCTAGGTTACCTTAAGTTAGATTTAGAGACCATGGTGACAACTTTACCTGGGTGTGGCTTCCTGGTAGTCAAAGATCCTTAGCAGTCACAGACTACAGTACCAGGTTTCCTTGGAATGAATATCATCATCAGATGCCGACAACTAGTCCATGCTGAGTTTGACACAACTCTAGGTGTGAGTTGGATTCTGATTGGAGAGAAGCCTTTCAGCGAGTACAGAAATGATGTTATTGAAAAGTCTTCAGCTGCCCATGTGGCTGGTACAGTACATGTACCTGCATCTTCCGTAGCCACACAAGGGGTCTGTGGGACCCATTTTCAAACTTTACTAAAATAAATATTATACAATTAATAATTTTTTCAACGTGAGACTCAATGGCCTTAGCTAATTTTATGTGAAGAACATGTAAAATAACACATATTCATTGAGTGCACACTGTGCACTGCCCTACACATTGATATTACATATGTGGTGTTTGGATCCACTGGAAAAGTGTGTGTGTAGGTGAAAACATGTAAAAAATGAAATTAAAAGGTTTGCTGTTTGCCTTCACTCTGTCTTCCTCCTCCCTGGACCTGCTGTTTTAACATAGCAGCAAGAACCTGTCTGCCTGTCTCCCACTTTTTTCGCACTCTTTACCCTTTGTAGTGTGTGAAACACACACTGTCTTGTGGGAATCTGCACAATATTATTAAAACACATTCTTTCAATACATTGTTAAAAATTCTGGCTTTTCCCACACTCTACCCCAGCGAGGTTCAAATTGTGGGAGAGACACAACAAATAAATAGCTATGCATGTGTGGCTCCTTTTCCACAATCAATCATTTAGGCAAACATAATCTCTGTCAGAGGGCCTTGGAAATCTTTTTTTTTTGAGAAGCTATTGTCTAAGAAGTGTCTTCCACTTTAGAAGATGAAGAATCTTCCAAATATGAGTATCATGTCTCAGTCAATTCGCAGTCTGACAGAGAGTTGGAAGAAGGATGAGATTGACCCTCAGCCAGCCCCAGGACCAGCCTGTCATCAATCAGCTCATCAGCTGCATGCAGGAGGAGAAATATTGATATAAAAAAAATGGTGAAACTGAATGGACTTCTTGCCCAAGGAATGAGCCACCCCGCATGGCTGCCAATGTGATAAGGATGCAACCAGGGCTGACGCAGAGGGCGGTTACTCATTTGCAGGACAAAAAAGTCTTCTTTCGAACTGATGATTCCAGACACCATCCATAAAATCATTCTGGACTGCACTACTTAGGAGGGAAGGTGTGATTCTGGAGAGAGATGGAAGGAGATGGATCACTCATTTATCAACTCATTTACATGCATACTTTGTGGTTCTTATCCTTGCCGGTGTTTTAAGATCAAATGGGGAATCCACAGAATCCCTGTGGGATGCAGAAACTGACAGAGAACTTTTCCATGCAACAATGTCTCTGGAAAACTTCCACATTATTTCCGGGATTATCTGCTTCGATAACCGAGACACCAGACCATTTCGGCGGCAGAGAGACAAGTTAGCTGAAATCAGGTCAGTGTGGGACAAGTGGGTGGACCGCCTTCCCCTGTTTTACAACCCTGGGCCCAAACTTGCTGTTGAAGAGCAGCTTATGCCATTTAGGGGCCGCTTCCGCTTCAGTCAGTATATACCATCTAAACCTGCAAAATATAGAATCAAGATTTGGGCTGCCTGTGATGCTGCTTCATCATATGCGTGGAAAGTATACACAGGGAAGCCAGATGAATGAGCCTCTGAGAAGAACCAAGGGATGTCCTGAACGTGACACAGGTACTCTGTGGCTGCAACATCACATGCGCTAACTTTTTTACTTCGCACAAGCTGGGACAGCAGCTCCTCAAGAGGAAGCTGACGATGGTAGGAAAAAACAAGCCAGAGCTCCCATCTCAGCTGTTAAATACACGGAACAGGCCGATCAATTCCTCTTAAGTTTGTGTTCACGGCCGACACGTCCTTAGTGTCTTACGTGCCAAAGAAAGGCAAAAATGTGGTACTCATGAGTACGCTGCATAGGGATGGGATAATCTGTGGCCAGGAACATCAAAAACCAGAAATCATAATGGATTACAATGCCACAAAAGGAGGGGTGGACAATTTAAACAAACTGGTGACTGGCTACAGCTGCAAAAGAACAACTCTATTCTGGCCACGTGATATTCTTCAACATCTTGGACATCGTACAACCAGTTGTACAACCAGTTGAACCCAGATTGGAACAAAGGGAAGCTCCAGAGGAGACGGCTCTTTCTTGAGGAGCTTGGCAAGGCATTGGTAAGACCTCAAATCCAGAGGAGACGGCTCTTTCTTGAGGAGCTTGGCAAGGCATTGGAAAGACCTCAAATCCAGAGGAGACTGTTCTTTCTTGAGGAGCTTGGCAAGGCATTGGTAAGACCTCAAATCCAGATGAGGCAACACATCCCAAGGACCCCAGCTTCTGCAGCCATTGTGAGGAGGATTCAAGAGGAGGATGCTGGTGCCCCATCCTGCCGACCCACAGAACCAACAACTCCAATACCGGACAAAAGTGTGAGTGATGTTGTTGCATGTGTGGGTGTCTGACTCTCCTACCTTGGCCTGCTGTAAATAATATATGTGAGTGAGTGAGATTTTAGTAAAATTCCTGAGCTAAGTGTTTTCATCATTCTAGATTGCAGCCCGGTAGCAACAAGATAAAGTGCTGCGATGTATGTGGACCCAAGAAAGACAGGAAGACGCAGTACACATGCATCAAGTGCAAGAAATACATTTGCAACACACACACAGTAAAACTCTGTCCCTCGTGGTGTGTAGACCATTCTAAATTTGTGTTCAATGGGGCTCATTTATCATTTCCATGAAATAGTGTATGTAAAATGTGTCCTTCAGTTCAAAGCAATAAACATCAATAGTGGTGAAAACCTTGTTTAATTTATATTTGTTGAAGATAAACATGATTTATTCCACCCATGTCTTGATTATAATTGATTTTGGTGGTTTGTAATGGGCCTGCGACGTTTCAACAACTCATGCATGTTTCTATGAGTGACCTAGTCTTTCAGATACTGTTAGTATACTTAGATAACACTTATGCTTGTGTTCTCTCCGATGTTCCAGGACCACTTGGAGAGACTTGAGGTTGTCACACCCTGATCTGTTTCACCTGTCCTTGTGCTTGTCTCCACCCCCTCCAGGTGTTACCCATCTTCCCCATTATCCCATGGGTATTTAAACCTGTGTTTTCTGTCTGTCTGTGACAGTTTGTCTTGTATAATCCAAGTCAACCAGTGTGTTTTTCCTGTGCGCCTGGCTTTTCTATTCTCTTTTGCTAGTCCTCCAAGTTTTGACACTGCCTGCCCTGTATTTGAGAGTGTGTTTCAGGAGATGGCTTCCGGAAATCCCCCAAGCAGCTGATGGGTCGACTCTGCGGCTAATTGGAGCTGACCCCGCCCTCTCGTCAAGTTACAGCTGTATCCCATTAGACTCCTCCAGTTATAAAAGCCAGCATTCTGTTGTTCAGGAGAGAGATCATTGCTGGGAGATCATTGCAGAAAGATTCTTGCTGAGAGATGATGATGATGATGGAGGAGAGAGAGAGAGAGAGAGAGAGAGAGAGAGAGAGAGAGAGAGAGAGAGAGAGAGAGAGAGAGAGAGAGAGAGAGAGAGAGAGAGAGAGAGAGAGAGAGAGAGAGAGAGAGAGAGAGAGAGAGAGAGAGAGAGAGAGGAGGCTGATGGTTATATCATGTTGGTTGTTGCTAAGAGATTTGTTATGTTCTGTGTGAGTTTGTTGCTCAGTCAGAGCTTTTTGATGTCCTGTGTTTCTCAGTGTGTTTGTGAAATTGTTACAAATATTCTGTTTCATTTGTTCCCAGGGGGAAGGGGAAGGCACCTAGGGAGTGCTTAGGCAGTGCCTAGGGAGTGCTTATACCCGTAGTATATTCACTGTCTAGGAACACTAGGTAAGACCTGGGCGGACCACCCCCTGTATTTTGGTTAGGGCACCAGGTGGTGGTAAGTAGTGGGTAGGTAGGTAAGGTAGGAGTGGGGGCTTTGAGATTTACTTCCTTTGCTTTGCTTCCGTCCAGCCCCTTTTCCCCATGTTACCGTGTGACGGAATAAATTCCTTGTAAACGGTACCACTCTCTGCCTTTGTCATCCTTACTTGCACCTACAGTCCATACCTATTTCACTTCACGGAGAGTTGGGTTGTAGCAGGGTGTTGCGTTCCCTCTTCACAAAAGGCGTGCGTAACAGATACCTTGTAATAATGGGCCCAGAAGTATGCAGTATATAAAAAAAAGATGAGTGAGGTGATGGTAAATAACCCACTTACCAGTATTTCCCTGGGTAAGTTGTGTTTAACAAGGCTAAAAAGGAAGTTTAGAATCCCTGTTTGACCGCACTGCCATGGATGTATACAGAAAAAAAGACAAGGAAAGCTTTCTTCTCTGGTGGTGTAGTAGGTAAAAGACTCGAATGTTGTGGTGAAACTTAAATATAACATTTTCTACACGTTCTTCAAATGTTCTGAGGACCTTCAAGACAAGGTAAAATGTATATTGCATGAGTTATGTTAAACCTAAAACAAATATGCTATGAACGTCAAACATGTCCCCACATGTTACCACAACCTAAGGATACATTCGGGGAACCATTAAAGAACAGACAAATGTGACATTTTTCATAAATAAATGGATTTTTTTCCAAAAAGCATCAATGTTTTTTGGGATGTTAGGTAAAAACCTAACTAGAAATTAATAGGAATCTTAGGTAAATGTTCCCAGTTTGCTATGATAGCTTTCTTTGGAGATGCTCCTTGTTTGACTTCAGGGGTCTCACCCCTTGTTGATATACAGGGCCTTCGTAAAGTATTCAGACCCTTTGACTTTTTCCACATTTTGTAACTTTACAGCCTTATTCTAAAATTGATTACATTGTTTTTTCTTTTCATCAATGTAAACACAATACCCCATAATGACAAAACAAAAACAGGTATCTATACATTTTTGCTAATTTATTACAAATAATAAACTTAAATATTATGTTTGCATAAATATTCAGGCCCTTTACTCAGTACTTTGTTGAAGCACCTTTAGCAGTGATTACAGCATCGAGTCTTCTTGGGTATGACTCATCAAACTTGGCACACATTTATTTGGGGAATATTTTCTATTCTTCTCTGCAGATCCTCTCAAGCTCTTTCAGGTTGGATGGGGAGCGTCGCTGCACAGCTATTTTCAGGTCTCTCCAGAGATGTTCGATTGGGTTAAAGTCTGAGCTCTGGCTGGGCCACTCAAGGACATTCAGAGACGTGTCCCGAAACCACTCCTGCGTTGTCTCGGCTGTGTGCTTAGGGTCATTGTCCTGTTGGAAGGTGAACCTTAACCCAAGTCTGAGGTCCTGAGTGCTCTGGGGCAGGTTTTCATTGAGAATATCTCCATACTTTGCTCCATTCATCTTTGCCTCAATCGTGACTAGTCTCCAGTCACTGCTACTGAAAAGCATCCCCACAGTATGATGGTGCCATCACCATGCATCACCGTAGGGATGGTGCCAGGTTTCCTCCAGATGTGATGCTTGGTATTCAGGCCAAAGAGTTCAATCTTGGTTTCATCAGACCAGAGAATATTTTTTCTCATGGTCTTAGTCTTAGTCTTTAGGTGTCTTTTGGCAAATTACAAGCAGGCTGTCATCTGCCTTTACTGAGGAGTGGCTTCCGTCTGGCCACTCTACCATAAAGGTCTGATTGGTGGACTGCCGTGGAGATGGTTGACCTTCTGGAAGGTTCTCCCATCTCCACAGAGGAACCCTGGAACTCTGTCAGAGTTCTTGGCCACCTCTCTGACCAAGGCTCTTCTCCCCTGATTGCTAAGTTTGGTGGGGTGGCCAGCTCTAGAAAGACTATTGGTGAATTCCAAACATCTTACATTTAAGAATGATGGAGGCCACTGTGTTCTTGGGGACATTCCATCCTGCAGAAATGTTTTTGGTACCCTTCCCCAGATTTGTGCCTTGACACAATCCTGTCTTGGAGCTCTACGGACAATTCCTTCAACTTCATGGCTTGGTTTTTGCTCTGACATGCACTGTCAACTGTCGGACCCTATACAGTATATACAGGTGTGTACCTTTCCAAATCATGTCAAATCTATTGAATTTAGCCACAGATGAACTAGAATAAAGTTGTAGAAATATCTCAAGGATGATCAACGAAAACAGGATGCACCTGAGCTCAATTTCGAGTATCATAGCAAAGGGTCAGAATACCTATGTAAGTAAGGTATTTTTGTTTTTTTATGAATGTGCAAAAACTTCTGAAATCCTGTTTTCTGTTTGTCATGGGGTATTGTGTGTATATTGCTGAGGGCATTTTTTTATCTAATCTATTTTAGAATAAGGCTGTAACGTAACAAAATGTGGAAAAGGTCAAAGGGTCTGAATACTTCCAAAGCCACTATATATTGTGTATACTGTTCTGTACATATCCAGTTCCCAATTTGAGATGATGTCACATTGCACTCTCCTGCATCCATAAATATTTTATCTGAATGAAGATAAATAACTATCATCGTTAATTTCTTTATTTACTATGAAGGAGGGATGGAGGAGGCAGGGGGGGAAGGAAGGCAGATTAAAGGGGGGGAAAGAAGTGACAGAGAAGGAGAGGCAGCTGTAGAGGCAGTGGGAGCAAAAAGGGGAAGGCAGGAAGAAACAGGGTGAGACCAAAGGAGACACTGGTAGGGGAAATAAGTGTTGGAGGGGGTAGACAAGATTGGATTTAAGGCCAGCCACCACTCCCTAATTTTAATTTGTTTTATTTAATGTAATTTATGATTTTTTTAAAAATTTACTCCTAAAATGACATACCCAAATCTAACTGCCTGTAGCTCAGGACCTGAAGCAAGGATATGCATATTCTTGATGCCATTTGAAAGAAAACACTTTGAAGTTTGTGGACATTTAACATTTAACATAGTTATATAACTATAACTGTTATATAAATATAACACATTAGGTAAAACATGATTTTTATATGTTCTATACCATCTTTCAAATGCAAGAGAATGGCCAATGTATAACTTAGGAATCTAGGCGCAATTTAGATTTATGTATGTGCAAAGTTTTAGACAGATGCAACGAACCATTGCATATCTGTTCAAAATGTTGTATCAAGACTGCCCAAATGTGGTTTATTAATACATTTTCAAGTTGCTAATTGTACACTCTCCTCAAACAATAGCATGGTATTATTACACTGTAATAGTGTGTGTGTGTGTGTGTGTGTGCGTGCGTGCGTGCGTACGTGATGGTGATTTAGGTGTCAAATATAAAACAACAAAGCTGCTACTGGGTGGGCTATTAACGGTTCAAAATGTTGTATCAAGACTGCCCAAATGTGCATAATTGTGCACTCTCCTCAAACCATAGCGTGCGTGTGTGTGTGTGTGTGTGTGTGTGTGTGTGTGTGTGTGTGTGATGGTGATGTAGGTGTCAAATATAAAACAGCCAAGCTGCTACTGGGTGGGCTATTAACAGGAGAGACAGACATGATCAATCATCTCTCTCTCTCTCTCTCTCTCTCTCTCTCTCTATAATTCCTTTAATATCCTCCCTTTATCTATTTATTCCTCTCTTTTTCTCTCAGATTGTATAACAACTAGGAATATGCATGTATAGCTCATGTACTTCTTCTTCTTTAAAATAGTTTTTTTTACCCCCTTTTACTCTCCAATTATGTTATATCCAATTATGTTATATCCAAATCCAATTACTATCTTGTCTCATTACTCGGGAGAGGTGAAGGTCGAGTCATGCGTCCTCCGAAAAATGACCCGCCAAACTGCATTTCTTAACACCCGCCCAATGTGTTAGGAGCCCGTAAATCGGCAGCCATCACTTTCGGCGCAATTACTAGCCCAGCCAAACCCTCCTCCAACCTGGACGACACTGGCTCAATTGTACGCTGCCCTATGGGACTCCCGGTTACGACACAGCCTTGGATTGAACCCGGGTCTGTAGTGACGCCTCAAGCCCTGCAATGCAGTCCCTTAGGCTGCTGTGGCACTCGGGAGGCCTGTTCTTCTTATTTCTGTTTCTCGTGTTTTTGTTCTACTTGACTTATTTATTTATGTTTTACAGTACTACTGCATTGTTGGAAAAGAGCAAGAAAGGCATATCACTGTACTAGTGGACATAACAATACATTTGAAAATGTGTGTTGTTATGGCATGGGTCAGCCGTAGAGTCAGTCATATCTGCAAATATAAAAAAGGAAACAGAAATTAAAATATTAAACAGTTGTCATTCAGATAAATCACTGTCTCCATGGTTGTGTGCCAAATGGCTCCCAATTCCTTATACTGTGCATTACTTTTGACCAGGGCCTATAGAAAATAGTGTGCCATTGAGGACACATATCCCTGTCAACGTAAGATAAATGCTGTGTCAGAAAGAATAAAGCCAAGGCGCTATTATCAGTCTCTGTCAGCTGATAACATCATCTCAGTGAAAACACGACAGCTCGTAATATGTTAAACTCCACTTGCTCTTTTCATTATCGAATGAAAATCACAACATGGACTTTGTGATTTCACACCAAAAATATTGCATTCGAAAGGATGACAATATTATTTTCTCACATTTGACCTTTTATAACACAATGGTTACCTTCTCAACTGGTTACCATCTCAACTGTTTAAATGGTATTTGAAAGCTCAAGAAATACTATATATCAAACTTCGATAAGAAAATGTTGTTATTTAACATGCCCACAAGAGGAGTATGACTATTTATTAGAAAAATCCCCCACAAACACACACAAGTACAAACAAAAACACAAACACACACACGAACACATGCAGACATAAGCACTAACACACCCACACTCACTCTCAAACAAACATATACACAAACACATACACACACACAAACCCAAACACCTACAAACACACAAGCACAAACAAAAACACAAATACAAACACACACACACAGATACACACACACACACACACTTCCATTGTGTTTCTTGGGTGGTTGTTTTGATGCCTGGAGGGACAAGTGAGTATGGGATCATTTCCTCTGAAAATGAAAAATACTCTAAATGTGTTTTATTGCCAATCTCTCTCTGCCTCACCCAGCCCCTTCTATTTCTCTATGCCTTTCTCTCTCTCTCTCTCTCTCTCTCTCTCTCTCTCTCTCTCTCTCTCTCGCTCTCTCTCTCTCTCTCTCTCTGAGTCTCTATGCACTTGAAGCTAATGTATTTCCATCAGGCAGAGCAGAAGAACATTCAAACCTATATTTTTCCTCCCATCACTCTCCTTTCTGCTATATCAATTGGTCTCTTTCCTTCAAAGAGCCAAACTACGCAATTACTTAAAATCAAAGTAGTTTTTGTTCTTAAGCTCTGAATTCAGACTGATATATTCAACACCTCACCTGCTCAATGAGTGAAAGAAAAACATATAATATTTTGAGACATGTATTGAGAAAATAGGCAGAAAAACATATAATATTTTGAGACATGTATTGAGAAAATAGGCAGAAAAACATTTCCAGAACACATTGACAAGGTGGAAGTTTGTATAGAGGCCTGTGTTAAAGAAGGTAATAAAGTCAGCTAGATGCTGTATAGCAGGGCTCTCCAACTATGTTCCTGGAGAACTAACATGATTCAGTTTAGCAAACAGCTAATTATTAGAATCAGGTGTGCTAGATTACAGGTAGAGCGAAACCCACAAAGCACTAGTTCTCCAAGAACAGGGTTGGAGAGCCCTGCTGTATAAGCACTGGGTTTACTACTGTAGGACTATGAGGAAGACAGGGAGAACGAGAAGAAAGTAGGTAGCCTTGTCTGAACCAGAATGGCTATTCTACTGTTTCTGTAGCTTGAGTCAGCTTGATGTACAAGTAACAAGTACCCCCCCTGGACAGGATGACAGTCTATTGCAGGGCAACAGAGAAGATGAAATGAGGCTAATCCATGGGAAAGAAAGAGAAAGTGAAGGAGAGTGAGAGGACACCAGAATGGAGGATAGGATATACAGGCTCAGGTTTCCTAACCGTCACAGTAGCCTCCATTAAATTACCTCTGTTAGTCGATTAGCTGTAGAGTTTAGCCTAGCGAAGGACGTCCTTATTATTCACTGCGGCTGAATCCAAAATGGCACCCTATTCCCTATATAGTGCCCTACTTTTTTACCAGGGCCCATAGGGCCCTATAGGGAATAGGGTGCTATTTCGGACCCAGTAGGGCTTTAACCTTAACATAATGAGATGCAAGGACAAGATCTATTAAACTCACCAGGGAATCAAACTTTTAATTAGGACAATCTTCTTTAAGAAGAACATAACATAAACAAATAAAGGAGGATTATTAGTGAATGATTGATCAGCAGCCAGAGGAGCCAATGAGAAAATGAAGCTGGGGATTGAGTCCCAAAGGGTACCATATTCCCTTTATAGTGAACTACTACACAAAAAATAAATAAAGGGAGGGAGGGGGGGGGGGGTTCACCATCCAATCAAAGAGGTGATTTATACTGACACTTGGTAAGCAGCTTGGTAAGTCTCCTGGACAGCACAGGTGGGAATGAGTAGTATGTGTGTGTCTGTTTGCGTGTGTGCGTACCTGTTTCTGTGTGTGTGTGTCAGGCATTAAGGACTGTCCTGCTGAGTAGCTTGTGTTCTCTAATGAGTGTCCTCTGATAACGCTGCTGTTGTCCTGTTCTGTATGACAGATAGTCTTCGCCCCTCACCTCTACAGAAACTGCAGGGACACTCAATGACCATGTCCCCTAATCAACATGGACGACGGTGTCCTTCCATCCATTATCCTAGACATACTACACCGCTCCGACACTCGTCGGATGTGGCAGGGCTTACAAACCATTACAGACTACATAGGGAAGCACAGCCGCGAGCTGCCCAGTGACACGAGCCTATCAGACGAGCTAAATCACTTCTATGCTCACTTCGAGGCAAGAAACACTGAGGCATGCATGAAAGCATCAGCTGTTCCGGACGACTGTGTGATCACGCTCTCCGTAGCCGACGTGAGTAAGACCTTTAAACAGGTGAACATACACAAGGCTGCGGGGCCAGACGGATTACCAGGACGTGTGCGCCGGGCATGTGCTGACCAACTGGCAGGTGTCTTCACTGACATTTTCCACATGTCCCTGATTGAGTCTGTAATACCAACCTGCTTCAAGACCACCATAGTCCCTGGTACAAAGGCAACCTGCCTAAATGACTACAGACCTGTAGCACTCACGTCCGTAGCCATGAAGTGCTTTGAAAGGCTGGTAATTGCTCACATCAACACCATTATCCCAGAAACCCTAGACCCACTCCAATTTGCATACCGCCCAAACAGATCCACAGATGATGCAATCTCTATTGCACTCCACTCACCTGGACAAAAGGAACACCTATGTGAGAATGCTGTTCATTGACTACAGCTCAGCGTTCAACACCATAGTACCCTCAAAGCTCATCACCAAGCCAAGGAACCTGGGACTAGACACCTCCCTCTGCAACTGGATCCTGGACTTCCTGACAGGCCGCCCCCAGGTGGTGAGGGTAGGCAGCAACACATCTGCCACGTTGATCCTCAACACTGGAGCTCCCCAGGGGTGCGTGCTCAGTCCCCTCCTGTACTCCCTGTTCACCCACGACTGCATGGCCAGGCACGACTCCAACACCATCATTAAGTTTGCTGACGACACAACAGTGGTAGGCCTGATCACCGACAACGACGAGACAGCCTATAGGGAGGAGCTCAGAGACCTGGCCAGGTGGTGCCAGAATAACAATCTATCCCTCACCGTAACCAAGACTAAGGAGATGATTGTGGACTACAGGAAAAGGAGCACCGAGCACGTCCCCATTCTCATCGACGGGGCTGCAGTGGAGCGGGTTGAGAGCTTCAAACTCCTTGGTGTCCACATCAACAACAAACTAGATTGGTCCAAATACACCAAGACAGTCGTGAAAAGGGCACAAAGCCTATTCCCCCTCAGGAAACTAAAAAGATTTGGCATGGGTCCTGAGATCCTCAAAAGGTTCTCAGCTGCAACATCGAGAGCATCCTGACCGGTTGCATCACTGCCTGGTACGGCAATTGCTCGGCCTCCAGAGCAAGGCACTTCAGAGGGTAGTGCGTACGGCCCAGTACATCACTGGGGCAAAGCTGCCTGCCATCCAGGACCTCTACGCCAGGCGGTGTCAGAGGAAGGCCCTAAAAATTGTCAAAGACCCCAGCCACCCCAGTCATAGACTGTTCTCTCTACTACCGCATGGCAAGCGATAACGGAGTGCCAAGTCTAGGAAAAAAAGGCTTCTCAACAGTTTTTACCCCCAAGCCATGAAACTCCTGAACAAGTAAACAAATGGTTACCCGGACTATTTGCATTGTGCCTCCCCCCAACCCCTCTTTTACGCTGCTGCTACTCTCTGTTTAGCATATATGCATAGTCACTTTACCTATACATTCATGTACATACTACCTAAATTGGCCCGACCAACCAGTGCTCCCGCACATTGGCTAACCGGGCTATCTGCATTGTGTCCCACCACTCGCCAACCCATCTTTTTACGCTTCTGCTACTCTCTGTTCATCATATATGCATAGTCACTTTAACGATACCTACATGTACATACTACCATAATAAGCCTGACTAACAGGTGTCTGTATATAGCCTTGCTACTCTTTTTTTTAAATGTCTTTTTACTGTTGTTTTATTTCTTTACTTACCTACACACACACACACACATACTTTTTTTCCTGCACCATTGGTTAGAGCCTGTAAGTAATCATTTCACTGTAAGGTCTACACCTGTGGTAGTCAGCACACGTGACAAATAAACTTGGATTTGATTTGAGGACATTTTCATTGACATAACAACCACATGTTGGTAGGCATCTTTGACCTTGTACCTCCAGCAGAGTGACCATATCCCCTAAACAACATGGATGACCAACATTAACTCATCAACTAACTGTATTATTTGATGTCTGATTTTAACTATGACAGAAATGTCAACGTAAGACATGAACTGGCGTGATCAACACCATCCTAGACCTAGACCACAGCTGTAAGTTCTCAAAGTTCCAGAAAAATCAATCACAAGTAGGTAGACATCTTTGAACTTGTGGAGAGGGGAACATTTTAAAACTCCCAGAAAACCTTGCAGAAAATGAATTCTTAAAGATTGGCAACAAAACTGTAGAACCTTGAAATATTAATCAGATTAGCCGAGATGGCGGATAAGATCACCATCTTAATCTCCGTGGTTACGGGGCATTTTAAAGATCAGAAGGAAGGATCATATCCCGATTCTATCCCTCTTTATTTATCTTTAAACCTGAAGCTTTGGAGACTAGACCGAACACTGGCTCAAAGTTTGGATGGTAGAGAGGGTCTAGACTGTAGAGGATTAGGTACGTAAATGTGGCTCAGTTGACCAACATCCCTCATTTATTGATGGTGTTGGCTGCCACAGGTGGGATCTGAATGCATATGGATGTCTGTAAGATTTCTCAAATGTCCAGTATATCAAAATCTTCCATGTCATGTTGTCCGGTGCCAAATTTTCCTAAAACATATTGTTTTTATCAAGATTTTGGAATACTCACAAGAAAGTCTCGCCAATTGGATTGAAACCTACGTGTAGGTATGGACCCCCTAAAGACTCACTAGTCCAGTGTCACTTTGATTATGCCTGCACATGATGGTTCACCAGCAGCCTCAAACTTCTAAAGAATAAGCTACCAGCCAAACAGGCTTGTAAGAATTGTACTTAATTAAACTCCCCACTCATACTCATCTGAAGGTTGAGCATTTTTTCACCTCTATCTCTGTAATGTGTCTGTATCCAAGTAATTGTATTTACAGTACCAGTCAAACGTTTGGACACACCTACTCATTCAAGTTTTTTTATTTTATTTTACTATTTTCTACAATGTAGAAAAATAGTGAAGACATCTAAACTATTAAATAACACATATGGATTAATGTCATAACAAAACAAGTGTAAACAAATCAAAAAACATTTTATATTTGAGATTCTTCAAATAGCCACCCTTTGCTTTGATAACATCTTTGCACACTCTTAGCATTCTTCCAACCAGCTTCATGAGGTAGTCACCTGGAATGCATTTCAATTAACAGGTGTCCCTTGTTAAAAGTTAATTTGGGGAATTTCTTTCCTTCTTATTGCATTTGAGCCAATCAGTTGTGTTGGGACAAGGTAGGGGTGGTATACAGAAGATAGCCCTATTTAGTAAAATACCAAGTCCATATTATGTTAAGAACAGCTCAAATAAGCAAAGAGAAACAAAAGTCCATCATTATTTTAGCTTTGGACATTAGACCGGTGTAAATCTTTCCTTTGGTCTGATGAGTCCACATTTGAGATTCTTGGGACTAACATACTCCTCAGAGGCAGCCCCAGAGCAGAAGGAACTCGTTCTACACATCGCCTACAATGACTATAACAGCCTCTTGATGAATGGACTTTTGCCAGCCCTTGGTAAACAGGTTAAGATGAGACAGTGCTGATGGACGGGTTGGACGACAGACACCACAAGGTAATAGCTAGACCTTCTATTTCTGTGGACAGGAGGGACATTTCACCAGAACATGTCAAAGCAAACTTATCAAACAGGAGGCAGTAGGGGGAGATTGGAAAACTGGACCACCACCAAAACAACCCAGTTGACACCCTTAAACTGTATTTGAAAACTTTCAAGCCCCGTGAGGAGCCAATGGTTCATCTGTTCGTCAATTGTGAATCAATCAATTGTTCTAGTAGATACTGGCGATACGGCTGCCACTTCCTTAGAGAGTGCTAAATTACCACCACATCTGTCAGCCCAAGCTGAGAATAGATTTTGGCTATGGATAAAACTGTTACGATTTATACTGACAGCAGGTATGCGTTTGGGGTTTTGCATGACTTTTGTACACTCTGGAAGCAACGTGGGGACCTCACCTCATCTGGGAAGACAATTTCACACTCTAAATTGGTTGAAAACGTTTTTGTTGCACTTCCTGTCTCTGTTAAAAACACGTTTTCTCTACAGGATGTTTCTCACTGGGGAAGTTAGACAATTTGTCAAAAGGAGTAATAATGGTTATAAGAATACTTGTACTCTCCAGAACTGAATGTAATAAGTAGTGACAATTGAGTTGACTGATCTTTGGAATTGAATTTAAGTTAAGCTACTTTTATTTCAAATAGGCTTGGAATTAGTTAACTGATTGATATAAGAGTTGACTGCTGTTAAGAAATGTAGACACCACCTTTTGTGACTAGGGGGCAGTATTTTCATTTTTGGAAAAAGAACATTCCCGTAGTAAATGGGATATTTTGTCAGGACAAGATGCTAGAATATGCATATAATTGACAGCTTAGGATAGAAAAAGTTTCAAAAACTGTAAAAATACTGTCTGTGAGTATAACAGAACTGATATTGCAGGCGAAAGCCTGAGAAAAATCCAATCCGGAAGTGACTCATCTTTTGAAAGCTCTGCGTTCCAATGCGTCCCTATTGAGCAGTGAATGGGCTATCAACCAGATTACTTTTTCTCCGTATTCCCCAAGGTGTCTACAGCATTGTGACGTAGTTTTACGCATTTATGTTGAAGAATACCCGTAAGCGGCTACATTGCGCAAGTGGTCACCTGATGGCTCTCAGAGTGATTCTCCTGTAAAATACAGAGGTAGCCATTATTCCAATCGGTCCTACTGAAAAATTAATTGTCCCGGTATATTATATTATATATATATATATTATATTATCAAATAACACCTTGAGGGTTGATTATAAACAACGTTTGCCATGTTTCTGTCGATATTATGGAGCTAATTTGGAATATTTTTTGGCGTTTTCGTGACTGCAATTTCCGGGCGATTTCTCAGCCAAACGTGAAGAACAAACGGAGCTATTTCGCCTACAAAAATAATATTTGGGGAAAAAAGGAACATTATCTAACTGGGAGTCTCGTGAGTGAAAACATCCGAAGCTCATCAAAGGTAAACAATTTAATTTGATTGCTTTTCTGATTTCCGTGACCAAGTTACCTGCTGCTAGCTGGATAAAATGCTAGGCTATCGATAAACTTACACAAATGCTTGTCTAGCTTTGGCTGTAAAGCATATTTTGAAAATCTGAGATGACAGGGTGATTAACAAAAGGCTAAGCTGTGTCTCAATATATTTCACTTGTGATTTTCATGAATAGGAATATTTTCTAGGAATATTTATGTCTGTTGCGTTATGCTAATTAGTGTCGGTCGATGATTACGCTCCCGGACCCGGGATGGGGAGTTACTAGAGTTAAATAATTCAACAAATAAGGAGGGGTACACCATTAATTCATGTGTCGACACACACAATGGCAGAATGATTGTGAATGAATGATTGCATAATGATGAACTGCTTGAACTGTTTAACACATATTTCTTAAGGACAGGTCGAATACCCATCAAGTACAGTGCCTATTCATCCCCCTTGGCGTTTTTCCAATTTTGTTGCATTACATCCTGTAATTTAAATGGATTTTTATTTGGATTTCATGTAATGGACATACACAAAATAGTCCAAATTGGTGAAGTAAAATAAAGAATAAAAACTTGTTTCAAAAAAATAAATAAATGGAAAATGGAAAATTGGTGCGTGCATATGTATTCACCCCCTTTGCTTTGAAGCCCGTAAATAAGATCTGGTGAAAGCAATTACCTTCAGAAGTCACATAATTTGTTAAATAAAGTCCACCTGTGTGCAATCTAAATGCCACATGATCTGTCACATGATCTCTTTATATATACACCTGTTCTGAAAGGCCACAGAGTCTGCAACACCACTAGGCAAGAGGCACCAGACCAAGGAGCTCTCCAAAGAGGTCAGAGACACAGTTGTGGAGAAGTACAGATCAGGGTTGGGTTATAAAACAATATCTGAAACATTGAACATCCCACGGAGCACCATTAAATCCATTATTAGAAAATGGAAAGACTATGGCACCACAGCAAACCTGCCAAGAGAGGGCCGCCCACCAATACTCATGGACCAGGCAAGGAGGGCATTTATCAGAGAGGCAACAAAGAGACCAAAGATAACACTGATGGAGCTGCAAAGCTCCACAGTGGAAATTGGAGTATCTGTCTGTAGGACCACTTTATGCCATATTCTCCACAGAGCTGGGCTTTACGGGAAGAGTGGCCAGAAAAAAAGCAATTTCTTAAAGACAAAAATAAGCAAACACGTTTGGTCTTTGCCAAAAGGCATGTGGAAGTCTCCCCAAACATATGGACGAAGGTACTCTGGTCAGATAAGACTAAAACTGGGCTTTTTTGGCCATCAAGGAAAACGCTATGTCTGGCACAAACCCAACACCTCTCATCACCCCGAGAACACCAACCATGTTTTCATCGACAGGGACTGGGAAACTGGTCAGAATTGAAGAAAGGATGGATGGTGCTAAATACAGGGAAATTCTTGAGGGAAACCTGTTTCATTCTTCCAGAGATTTGAGACTGGGATGGAGGTTCATCTTCCAGCAGGACAATGACCATAAGCATACTGCTAAAGTAACACTTGAATGGTTTAAGGGGAAACATTTAAATGTCTTGGAATGGCCTAATCAAAGCCCAGACCTCAATCCAATTGAGAAGCTGTGGTATGACTTAAAGATTGCTGTACACCAGCGGAACCCATCCAACTTGAAGGAGCTGGAGCAGATTTGCCTTCAAGAATGGGCAGAAATCCCAGTGGCTAGATGTACCAAGCTTATAGAGACATACCTCACATACCCCACATTATAGAGACATACCCTAAAAGACTTGCAGCTGAAGGTAATTAGTTAGCTAATGTCCATCCCAGAGACTTCCTCAAATGTGCAGTCAATGGGGGGTCTAGAATATGAAGTAAATGCCTGACTGTGTTTTGCATCTGTTTGGATGCATTTAAGATGCATTAGTTTGTATCCATGAAGTTTCCCATGTCCACCCAGTTGATCAACAAGGAACAACGCTATGTCAAGAAGGTCAGATTCTTTACATTAACTGTCGAGCCATAGAGAACTCAGATTTTTCCGCAATCTAGGGAAACTAATGACAACACCATCTATATTGCTCAGTGACATGAATATCTCCCAATGCATCAAACCGAGGAGAAAAATACACGTTGATGAAGTCAAGCAAACCTGCCAAAATGTCAAACTGTCCATGAGGGGAAGTCATGTAGCCTTGCCAAGTAGCCTCTGCCAACGTTTCAGCATAATAAATGAATAGGTCATTCATCCTAATAATGTGCAACCGGATTATTTCATAATAACATAACTTTTAAATGACAAGAAATCTTATGTTATTATGAAACAATTCAATAACTCGTTATTATGAAAAAGATAATGATATAATGAGAGACTTTTAAATGACAAGACATATTATCTTTTTCATATCATTATCTTTTTCATAATAACGAGTTATTTAATTATTTCATAATAACGTGATCTTGTCTCATAATAGTGATAAAAAAATGTATATACTCTGAATGACAGTAATACGCCACCCTAAAAAGGAAGTGTTTTGTAACACTACGTACAACCAGAGTTTCTAAACCAAGATGCGCAACATCGGGAGACTTTCAGGAATGCTTGATAGTGTTTGGGGTTTGAGAAGTCAATGAGAGAAGTGAAAAATTCTTTCTTAGTTGTTAATTTTCTCAAAATCAAATTTTCTTGAAATCAACCTAGATTTGACCCAATGTCTTAAGTGGTGAAACATGTTATTACTCCAACCTCGTGAAAGTGATAACCTGACACGTTTTCCTTTTTAAAAAATGACTTTATATCAAACGAGTGTCTTTGAGTTGACGGCCTGCATATGCACAGTTCGGGTCGCATAATCTCAGCTAGCCAAGGTCGCCATGACATCGCCTAAAGGTGTGATCAGGGATTTCTATTGGAGAAGCAGGTTTAGCCTATCTTTGCTACAACTAGTAGCAACTGAGCTGCCAACAATTTTAAGGAGACAAAACCTTAATTTTGCTGGAGTTGGAAACACACGGGTGTAAGGGATTATGAGACAGATTTAATGTGCACTGAAACACTCATCCTAAGGTTTTCTGAAACATGACATGGTGTGTTGTAACACCACTTAATCAAGAGACTGGGAGCACTAACCTGGAAAAGGTTGAAAACACTATTATGGTGCTTTGAGTCCTGTTTAATTACATCCCTCCTCTTTTGGTTTTCCAAATACTGTAAATGTGAGTCCCTCCTCTTTTTGTATATTTCCCGCTCTCACATGGTGTGCTGATAAACTCCTCATTGGTAATTCCAAAATATCTAATGTATGGTATTATGGTCAAACAAAAGATACGTGAAAATATAGTTTTGTAAAAATACAAATTGATATGTTTGTCCAGGATAAAACATTTTATTTTGTAAGACATTATTTTGAAGTTTCAAATGCTTTATATTTTCTTTGCAAATTATCAAATGACAACAAAACATTAACAGATGTTTCACATTTTTATATTGATATATTTATCATATTCATATTCTTCAAAATCAAGGGAAATATGGCATAATATTTCACATTAATGGAAGAAAATACAGGCAATTACTGATAATTTAAGCATTAGCACTCATACAAAACCTCAGCCCAGAGCACATCCATTTGGCTAATGTGCACTACATGAAAGTATGTGGACACCTGCTCGTCGAACATCTCATTCCAAAATCATGGGCATTACAGTTTTTCTCAATTGCTAAAACACTAAAACCCATTGGCTGAACAAAGTTCTCAGTTGCCTGGACTCATTTAGCTAATTATGCAGTCTGTTGTCAATACCTTAAACCATTTCACATGGTAAAACACAATTTGCAGATCTCACTTAGACTTTTCAGCCAAACTCTAAACACATTCTCATTCTCAACACACATTCTGCACTCTAATGCACATGTCATCCATACTGGTAAACACAAGTGGCAACAATCAAATACAAATAGAGAACATATGTCATTGATTGAACACAACCACTCAAAATAGATTTAACCTGTTTCAAATGATGCAACACAACCAATATAAGCAGTTCAGAGAGCAAACAGGTTGTTGAAGGTGGGAAGGAGAAAGTCTGAGAATGGATACTGTAGTACAGTGCATTGTAGGCTGTATACTATACAATGGACAAATTGTATGGCCCTGAACATTGTGCTTTCCATTTATTAACAGTACTGACTGCTCAATAGAATTTGACTGGTTTCAGGTTCATATCAACAAAGAACAATAATTACAGTATCACAGAGACAAAGGACAAGTTTGTGAGATGCAGGGTACAGTACTGTAAAAATAGGGGTATAAGGAGGAGGAAGAACAAAAAACTAAATTGCAAAGAGCAAAGCAGAGTAGTAATTTCTGATCAATTTTGAGCTACTATGATAGAACACGTTTTCGTTCATCAAAAGACAATGACGGACAAATACGAATATTTTTTTAGATTAAAAACTTCTCCCTGAGAATTGTATGTTTTTGAACAATGTGTTTTCTATTTTTCGGTGTATTGTTCACTGACTGCTTGAGAGTGTACATCATTTTGATCACTTTGTTTATGATTTGAGAGCAGTGTTTGATTTTTAACACAGGTAAAGCTGTTTTGAGGCGAATGTTTCATTTTGCAAGAGGAGTCAGAGGTTATGTGAATAGCGCTTGAAGATGAGGTTTTGTGTTTAATGTTTTCAGGAAATGGAACAAGGTTTCAGAAATTGTGTTTTAGCAATTGAGAAAAACTGTAATGTGGAGTTGGTCCCCCCTTTGCTGCTATAAAAGCCTCCACTCTTCTGGGAAGGCTTTCCACTAGATGTTGAAACATTGCTGCAGGGACTTGCTTCAATTCAGCCACAAGAGCATTAGGAAGATCGGGCACTGACGTTGGGCGTTTATGCCTGGCTCGCAGTCGGTATTCCATATGGGCCTCGCTTTGTGAGCAGGGGCATTGTCATGCTGAAACAAGAAAGGGCCTTTCCCAAAGTTGGAAGCACAGTCAAATCTAGAATGTCATTGTATGCTGTAGCATTAAGATTTTCCTTCACTAGAACTAAGAGGCCTAGCCCGAACCATGAAAACAGCCCCAGACCGTTATTCCTCCTCCAACAAACTTTACAGTTTGCACTATGCATTGTGGCTGAAATAGGGGTGTCCACATAGATGACATGATTGACAATAGTTAGCATTAATTTGTGATCCATGTCTTGATTGGCTTTGGTTAGGATTGTCCATCCAGCCTGTTGGTAACAAAGTATGTATACATGTTTTTCTGCAGGAACACAGATAATTAGCAAATGACTGGATAATTCAGTTATGAACGTCTTTAATATTAATAAATTGTAATGTGAATATACCATTTTTAAAGGCCCAGCGAAAACAAAAATGTTATTTCCTGTATTTAATATATTTTTCCACACTATGAGGTTGGAATAATACTGTGAAATTGTGAAAATGATAATGCCCTTTTAGTGTAGGAGCTTTTTGAAAAACTGCCTGTTTTGGTGGGATGGAATGCCTGGTGAGACCAATAAGAAAGAGAGTTCCAAACCAGTTTTTCCCCTCCCCACTCAGACCACTCCCAGACAGTTCTATCAACATTTTTACTTGAGAAATTGCTCTTGGCTTAGAAGCTAATTGAAAACAACCAGAATAAGGCACTTCATTTTTACCCAGAAATGATTTGATTTTGAGATGAAAACGGCTGCGTTGGACCTTTAATCATATAAATAAATGAAGTGAGGCAAATACACTGTAGAAACAAGATAATAATATGAATGTCAAACGTTGGATACAATAACATTTGGCGTGGTAGGCCAGAGCTAGAGCGGGCTAAATTGACATACAGCAAGCATCAAACAACATGTAAAGCTCATAAAGCTTATTTAAAGCAAACAAAGCAGCCTTATAAAAAAACAAAAAGGCCTTTAATATGCACAGAAAACAAGTGCACGAAAAGTGCAAACAATAACATGTCAATTAACAACTACATGTAGCATCAAGAAAACTGATCAATGAATCAAAATGGTTATTTGATTTGGACTATAAGCATTTAGTGACCATTAGCAGCCGAAACGTCTACACAAAGCAAATGTTATTGTTGAGTGATTTGCTTTTCAGTTTCCTCTTCAGTGTAATAATATGTTGTACTCACATTGTCATTTACACATACATTATTGTAGTGATATTATGTTTGATACTGAAGCTCTGAGGCATGCTTCAAAATAGCTAAACAGATAACTTGGAAGGAGTGTACCAATGTATCACTTTATCAGAAGTACGTAATCAATGATGTCCGAAGCTTTGTTTAAACACATACTTTTTAATGGCTTGGTTCCGGTGGTTTCTTCGATTAAGCTGCTTTCAAACACTGCCCTCGACTGGATACTGTACTTATAAATACATTTTTGGATTTCACTTGTCTGGTAGCTTAGCAGTTGGGAACCTTGGAACATTCAGGGAAGTGAGGGTATGAGGTTGAATCCTGCTGAAGTTACACTATTTTGAAAAAAGTTTTATGTG
Source organism: Oncorhynchus mykiss (assembly GCF_013265735.2). Classification (NCBI taxonomy): domain Eukaryota; kingdom Metazoa; phylum Chordata; class Actinopteri; order Salmoniformes; family Salmonidae; genus Oncorhynchus; species Oncorhynchus mykiss. Next base: position 79,598,566 of record NC_048569.1, on the reverse strand, counting down.
AAACTACGCTTTCTGCACTGTTCTTCAAATAAATAGTTTTATTTTGTATAGTATAAGCTTCTGTTTTAAGCATCCTAAAACATTGTTAAAGATAATCAACCTGAAGGTAAAAAGGGAAGCGTGATGCAAACCTGGTAATATAACTAACTAAAGGCTATTAAAGCCAATGACGTACCGATGTGCCACAGAGTTTGATCAAATCAATGGAGAATAAAACCTAAAACCTCAAATCTGATAATCACACATTGCATTTTATTGCTGACCAGCAGATGTCACTAATGTGCATTGTGAACGGATAATGCTGAGAGAGATCGACCTGTTTTTGATACAATTGTCTGGAAAGCATAAATGCTTCTGGACGCTGAGTTTGCCCATCACTACTTTCTTGGAATGTTTTGGAAAGTTTCACCTGAGCGTTTGTTCTGCTCTTTACTGTCTGAGTTTGTGAAGGACTGGGGAGGTGAATGCTAAGGTGAATGCTAACTTGCCTGTTTTAATACTTGACCATAGAGTTTGCTAGAGGGCACACTTGATGTGAATGCCCTCTCTCCAATTCTGAACAGTTCGACAGCACAATTTTTCACAGTTTGCGTTTCATTTAACATTTGTTTTTGAAAAACTAAAGGTGGAATTCCTATTCAGACTTGAGATTTGAGTTGATTTCATGATTACCGGGATGCGAGCGGGTCGTCGTCATCGAGAATTCTAAATAATGTCACAGGTCTGGGTCAGATCTGATTGGATTGTCACAGATCTCGGGTATGTATAATTTGTACTGACTTGTCCAGAAGGACCAAAACAGACCCGAAAGTGACTGCTGTGGTGGAAAGAGAGAAATTGTGTAATTTATGCTGCTGCTCTTTGCTTTTCACGAGAGTGGTATGTGTAGCTTGTTGTTGTTGTTGTTGTTGGCCAATTTTAAGTCATCAAAGCGGCAATAGGCTACAGTCAAGGAGCCTCCGTGTGGAGCAAAAGTTAGGAGATATCTAATCAATGGAAGATGAAATTAAAATGTATTAAAACAATAAATGTACTCTTATCGGGTTCGGATGGGAAAACACCAAGTCCATTTCGGAACAGGTTAAACTTTTTGGCCCCGTGAAGGCCTCTACTTTCAATGTATATATATATTTATTTACTTAGGTCCATGCTTTAATGAATCCATTAACTTATCTCAAACCTGAATTGGGCCCCATGTGCTGAAAATAACAAGGGTGGTTCAGCAGAGGAGCTTCTTCCTGCAGACTGGCTGAGTGGACTAAGGCAGTGTTTTGACAAGCAGGAGACCTGGGTTCACATCCACCTTTCCATATGAAGATCCATTTTAAGCATTTCACCTCATGTTAACCCTGCTATAACTTACGTAGCCCTAAACATTTTTATCGTAACATCATTTATAATCGTACAATTGGCCTGGCAACTGTAGCCTAAAATTAGAGTGATTGTCTACCCTATGAAAAGTATTAAATTCCCAGTCTGTTCCTTAAAATGTTCATTAAAATATTGTCTGAAAATCATTATCAATCAATATTTAAGCTATAAACCATTGGCATTTCAAAACCATTTGATTGTATGAGAGACAGTCTGCCAAAACACACTTTGCCAAAACACACTTTATGATTTAATGCTACCTTTACATGCATTGAAACACCAACAATGGCCCTCTTAAAAACACCAATATTCAGACTGAGAATCAAATCCAATCACATTTTATTAGTCACATGCGCCGAATACAACAGGTGAAATGCAGTGGTTTGCATTACAGTGAAATGCTTACTTACGAGCCCCTAACCAAAAATGCAGTTAAAAAAGTAGGGCTAAGTATAAGAAATTAAAGTAACAAGTAATTAAAGAGCAGCAGTAAAATAACAATAGTGAGACTATATACAGGGGGGCACTGGTTAGTTGAGGTAATATGTACATGTAGGTAGAGTTATTAAAGTGACTATGCATAGATGATAACAACAGAGTAACAGCAGGGTGAAAGAGGGGGAGGGGGGACAATGTAAATAGTCTGCGTAGCCATTTGATTAGGTGTTCAGGAGTCTTATGGCTTGGGGGTAGAAGCTGTTTAGAAGCCTCTTGGACCAAGACTTGGCGCTCCGGTATCGCTTGCCGTGCGGTAGCAGAGAGAACAGTCTATGACTAGGGTGGCTGGAGTCTTTGACAATTTTTAGGGCCTTCCTCTGACACCGCCTGGTATGACGTTCCTGGATGGCAGGAAGCTTGGCCACAACTCCGTAAAGCATAAGATATTACAGTTTTGGATGTCCCGTTGGTAGTTTGATCTTGCGCGTAGGTCTTTTTACTAGCAGGATTCTGCCAATCCGTGGTGAGTAATCGCAGTAATTATGTCCATAAGTTATATTTGGTCATAAGAGACAGTAGTGGTAACATTATGTACAAAATAAATAAAAAAAATAAGTTACAAACAACACAAATAAATTAACAAAAAAACACAAACGGATGGGTACACGTAAAATATCTTCCTTCTTCTCCGGCACCACTTTGGGTGTGTCAGAGTACTTCCATTCTGTTCTTAAATACTGTACATTCAGTGTATCAAAACAGGGAGCTGATGGTTAGTCGGGGACATAACGTCTTCTCCTGTCAACTCTTCTCTTGGCTATACGCCTCCTGTTCATTGAGCGTTTTGTTGACGGTAGCCTTGACGATAGGCATCACATTACTACACTACTACACCATACCATAGTTGAATGAGTGCAATAATATAAACTACATACATACTACAATACTCTCTTTCTTTCTTTCTTTCTCTCTTTCTCTCTTTCTTTCTTTCTTTCTTTCGATCTAAGACTGTTCACTGTGCCGGGGAAGGCTGATGTGTGGAGTGGGAATCTGCTAGAGGGAACAGGGAGTCAGGACTGTTAATTAGCTTGAGTGTTATGCATCGCCATACACACACACACACACACACACACACACACAGGTCTACACCCCCCCCCCCCCCCCCCGCCACACGCACACACAATAGGTCCTGGTATGGGGGCTCTTATGAACTCGACATAAATAAGCCAATATTTCATTATCCAATCATGTGTGTCTGTGTTGGGTTAATTATCACATGGGATTAATACACACACACACACGCACACGCCTGCACGCCCATGGCCACTTGCACACACAAACACACACACCTGCTTTGTTCCTCTAATGACTTCCTTGTGTTGATGCACAATCATCCTCATTAGATCAGTTATGTTTCAGTTAGAGGTAATAGGGCTCCCATTACGGCAAACCACTAACCATCTGTGTATAATTATGGAGCAGAAATTATGGCTTTGAAATACTTCTCTATGGGCTTTTGCTATTCGTACATGAAGAGGAGTGATGTAGAGGAGAGGTGTAGAGAAGGTAGAGTAGTGGTAGAGGAGATATGTTGAGGAAAGGTAGAAGAGATGTAGAAGAGTGGAAGGGGAGAGGTAGAAGAGTGGTAGAGGAGAAGTAGAGGAGTGAGGTATAGGAGAGAGGTAGAGGAGAGATAGAGGAGAGATAGAGGAGAGGTAAAGTAGGGAGTTAGAGGAGAGAGGTAGAGGAGATAGAGGTAGTTTAACATTATCACTCTGTGGAAGGTGCCCTGATAATTTTGTTGAGAGAGTGGCCTTGGAAAGGAAACTTAAGTGGATGAATTATCAGTTACCCTTTGACACGTACCAACACACGGGTGTGTTCATTCTACAGTGGTCCCTGCAGAGCACTCTCAAACCGGTGTAATTAGAATGTTTATTTAGAACGTCCTGTTTTGATTGACACAACAGTCAGCGTTTGAGCTGGCCAAACAATTTTTTTCCAGAAACATTTCGCACAAAAACAGACCATACAATGTTATGTCCTGAATGTGACCAGTTTATTTTTGGATGCAATGTTCAGACATTCACAGAAGTAGCAACAGCATAACACATTCATCCAAACTGGAACATGTAGGCACATGAGTTGTAGCACTAACTGAGGAAAGATTGACATAATACAAGCGGTCATAATACAAGCGGTCATATTTAGCTAACTCTCGGCTGACAGAAACCATAATATGAATTAGCTAATAGCAAATTCTATTTAAATTTCATCACATCACAGGTGAGCTCACCATTGATTGAAATAATTGAATAAAACACTGTCTGAAAATCGAATGTAATCCGACGGTAGGTAGTTTGTGCACGTCGCCATGTTTTTCCACATCATCCAAAGATAAGAAGAGGATACAAGATTAGATTTTGTCTGTTTGAAGTATGCATGTTGAAGGGGGTATGTGGTATTGCATCATTCACTTCCCTTCATTCACTTCTGGAAGTTAACTCAAAGTTTCCTATCCCTTCACCTCATTTTGTTATAACATCTTTGTTCTGACAGATGTTGACGTGACACCCAGAAGGCATTGTATGATGTCAACAAACATGGTGCCACACATAGCTGGCAAATAGCATTATGTCATCATAATCAGTACAACCTTCAAATAAGTATTTTAATGTGTCCATTACAATATATGCAATAATGGGAATGTTTGATTTGTCACCAGGACTTGAAAACGTGAATAATAATGTAAATACATTATGCTCCATACATACATACCTACAGTTTAAATCAGAAGTTTAATTACACTTAGGTCGGAGTCATTAAGACTTGTTTTTCAACCACTCCACACATTTCTTGTTAACAAACTATAGTTTTGGCAAGTCAGTTAGGACATCTACTTTGTGCATGACACAAGTCATTTTTCCAACAATTGTTTACAGACAGATTATTTCACTTATAATTCACTGTATCACAATTTCAGTGGGTCAGAAGTTTACATACACCAAGTTGACTGTGCCTTTAAACAGCTTGGAAAATTCCAGAAAATTATGTCATGGGTTTAGAAGCTTCTGATAGGCTAATTGACATAATTTGAGGCAATTGGAGGTGTACCTGTGGATGTATTTCAAGGCCTACCATCAATCCCAGTGCCTCTTTTCTTGACATGATGGGAAGTTTAAACAAATCAGCCAAAACCTCTGAAAAAAAATTGTAGACCTCCACAAGTCTGGTTCATCCTCGGGAGCAATTTCCAAATGCCTGAAGGTACCACGTTTATCTGTATAAACAACAGTACGCAAGTAGAAACACCATGGGACCACACAGCCGTCATACCGCTCAGGAAGGAGATACGTTCTGTATCTATATCCACAGTAAAACAAGTCCTATATAAACATAAAGGCCACTCGGCAAGGAAGAAGCCACTGCTCCAAAACCTTCATAAAAAAAGCCAGACTACGGTTTGCACCTGCACATTGGGACAAAGATCCTACTTTTTGGACAAATGTCCTCTGGTCTGATGAAACACAAATAGAACTGTTTGGCCATAATGACTATCGTTATGTTTGGAGGAAAAAGGGGGAGGCTTGCAAACCGAAGAACACCATCCCAACCGTGAAGCAAGGGGGTGGCAGCATCATGTTGAGGGGATGTTTCGCTGCAGGAGGGACTTGTGCACTTCACAAAATAGATGGCTTCATGAGGCAGGACAATGATGTGGATATATTGAAGCAACATCTCAAGACATCAGTCAGGAAGTTAAAACTTGTTGGCAAATGGGTCTTCCAAATGGACACTGTCTTCCAAATGGACCCCAAGCATACTTCTAAAGTTGTGGTGAAATGGCTTATGGACAACAAAGTCAAGGTATTGGAGTGGCCATTACAAAGCCCTGACCTCAATCATATAAAAAATGTGTGGGCAGAACTGAAAATGCTTGTGTGAGCAAGGAGGCCTACAAACCTGACTCAGTTACACCAGCTCTGTCAGGAGGAATGGGCCAAAATTCACCCAACTTATTGTGGGAAGCTTGTGGAAGGCTACCCAAAACGTTTGACCCAAGTTAAACAATTTAAAGGCAATACATACATACATGCATGCATACATACATACATACATACATACATACATACATACATACATACATACATACATACATACATACATACATACATACATACATACATACATGCATACATACATATTGTATGCTACAGTAGAATCGACAACACAATATACCGAAAATAAGGCAATTACAGCTCGGAAAGTATTCAGACCTATTGACCTTTTCCACATTTTGTAACTTTGCAGCCTTATTCTAAAATTGATTAAATAAATACAAATTCAACAGCAATCTACAAACAATAACCCATAATGACAAAGCGAAAACAGATTTTTTAAACATTTCTGCAAATGTATAAAAAAAACTGAAATACCTTATTTACATAAATATTCAAACGCTTTACTCAAAATTGAACTGTGAATTTGTGAATTTTTATTAGGATCCCATTAGCTAACACTGTAACACTAGCTTATCTTCCTGGGGTCCAATACCAATTAGTAAGACACTACAAACAATTACAAATTAAGACTTTACAAACATTTAACAAGTATACAATACAGACAATTAAAATATCTGACAGGAAACACATTTAACATTCTGTTGATGTTTTCTATTTCATATACAGTCATACGGTCTATCACATTAGATGTTATCAATTTATTTTCTTGAAGGTGGATTTACTTTTTGCCTGAGAAATATGGATTGGTAAAGACTTCCATTCAGCTATGGATCTATATAGAACTGTAGATTTAAGGTGATTTGTCCTTGGCTTAGGTTGTCTTAGATGCCCTGAATTTACCTGTCTGGTTTGGTGATTATGCGTGTTGCTAGTATGTACTAACTAAAGAAAATAAGAAGACTGGATAGTAATTTGTTTTCAACATGAACCCATGAGAGATTCTCATGCATTTGGATAATATTCATATGAGTAGAGCAATGAAGAGCTAATCTGGCAGCCTTTTTTTGAGTGAATGATAGCTTTATTATATATTTCCTTGCTGCAGATGACCATATAACTGGATTGTACTCTAAGTGTGATAGGACCAGGGATTGACCATACAACTGGACTGTACTCTAACTGTGATAGGACCAGGGATTGACCATACAACTGGACTGTACTCTAACTGTGATAGGACCAGGGATTGACCATACAACTGGACTGTACTCTAACTGTGATAGGACCAGGGATTGACCATATAACTGAACTGTACTCTAACTGTGATAGGACCAGGGATTGACCATACAACTGGACTGTACTCTAACTGTGATAGGACCAGGGATTGACCATATAACTGAACTGTACTCTAACTGTGATAGGACCAGGGATTGACCATACAACTGGACTGTACTCTAACTGTGATAGGACCAGGGATTGACCATACAACTGGACTGTACTCTAACTGTGATAGGACCAGGGATTGACCATATAACTGAACTGTACTCTAACTGTGATAGGACCAGGGATTGACCATACAACTGGACTGTACTCTAACTGTGATAGGACCAGGGATTGACCATATAACTGAACTGTACTCTAACTGTGATAGGACCAGGGATTGACCATACAACTGGACTGTACTCTAACTGTGATAGGACCAGGGATTGACCATACAACTGGACTGTACTCTAACTGTGATAGGACCAGGGATTGACCATACAACTGGACTGTACTCTAACTGTGATAGGACCAGGGATTGACCATACAACTGGACTGTACTCTAACTGTGATAGGACCAGGGATTGACCATACAACTGGACTGTACTCTAACTGTGATAGGACCAGGGATTGACCATATAACTGAACTGTACTCTAACTGTGATAGGACCAGGGATTGACCATACAACTGGACTGTACTCTAACTGTGATAGGACCAGGGATTGACCATATAACTGAACTGTACTCTAACTGTGATAGGACCAGGGATTGACCATATAACTGGACTGTACTCTAACTGTGATAGGACCAGGGATTGACCATATAACTGAACTGTACTCTAACTGTGATAGGACCAGGGATTGACCATACAACTGGACTGTACTCTAACTGTGATAGGACCAGGGATTGACCATATAACTGAACTGTACTCTAACTGTGATAGGACCAGGGATTGACCATACAACTGGACTGTACTCTAACTGTGATAGGACCAGGGATTGACCATATAACTGAACTGTACTCTAACTGTGATAGGACCAGGGATTGACCATACAACTGGACTGTACTCTAACTGTGATAGGACCAGGGATTGACCATACAACTGGACTGTACTCTAACTGTGATAGGACCAGGGATTGACCATACAACTGGACTGTACTCTAACTGTGATAGGACCAGGGATTGACCATACAACTGGACTGTACTCTAACTGTGATAGGACCAGGGATTGACCATACAACTGGACTGTACTCTAACTGTGATAGGACCAGGGATTGACCATACAACTGGACTGTACTCTAACTGTGATAGGACCAGGGATTGACCATACAACTGGACTGTACTCTAACTGTGATAGGACCAGGGATTGACCATATAACTGAACTGTACTCTAACTGTGATAGGACCAGGGATTGACCATACAACTGGACTGTACTCTAACTGTGATAGGACCAGGGATTGACCATACAACTGGACTGTACTCTAACTGTGATAGGACCAGGGATTGACCATACAACTGGACTGTACTCTAACTGTGATAGGACCAGGGATTGACCATACAACTGGACTGTACTCTAACTGTGATAGGACCAGGGATTGACCATATAACTGAACTGTACTCTAACTGTGATAGGACCAGGGATTGACCATACAACTGGACTGTACTCTAACTGTGATAGGACCAGGGATTGACCATACAACTGGACTGTACTCTAACTGTGATAGGACCAGGGATTGACCATATAACTGGACTGTACTCTAACTGTGATAGGACCAGGGATTGACCATATAACTGGACTGTACTCTAACTGTGATAGGACCAGGGATTGACCATATAACTGAACTGTACTCTAACTGTGATAGGACCAGGGATTGACCATATAACTGAACTGTACTCTAACTGTGATAGGACCAGGGATTGACCATACAACTGGACTGTACTCTAACTGTGATAGGACCAGGGATCACCTGATTCAGAGAGCAAGATGTTACGTATTCTGAACATTTTCTTGTAACAGCAATTCCCTTATCCATCTTAATAACAATATTATCTATGTGTTCTGACCTTGATAAAGCTGCGTCCAAGATGTTGCCTAGTAGTTTAGTTTTTTTCACTTGCTCTACATGCGTTCTATTCATCGACAAATTAAATTGGGGATCATCAGCAAGCATATATCTTGAACCTAATACAATATATTTAGTTTTAGAAATGTTCAACACTAATTTGTTCATATCAACCCACTCTGACACAGTCATCAGCATGCATTACCACTCTTGCTTTGTTCATTACTGAAGGTAAATCATTAGTAAAGTTAGAGTAGAGAAGTGGGCCTAGGCAGCTTCCTTGAGGACACCTCAGTGTATATCTTTACTGTTTGAAAAGCTACCATTAAAGAACACTTTTTGCCTTCTCCAGCTTGACAGAGCTTGAGAGGATCTTCGAAGAATGGGAGAATCTCCCCAAATACAGGTGTGCCAAGCTTGTAGCGTCATACCCAAGAGGATTCAAAGCTGTAATCTCTGCCAAAGGTGCTTCAATAAAGTACTGAGTAAAGTGTCTGAATACTTATGTAATTGTGATTTTTTCAGTTTTATATTTTTGATAAATTTGCAAAAATGTCTAAATAAAAAAACTGTGTTTGCTTCGTCCTTATGGGGTATTGTGTGTAGATTGATGAGGAGGGAAAAAACGATGGAATCAATTTTAGAATAAAGCTGTAACATAACAAAATGTGGAAAAAGCTAAGGGGTCTGAATAGTTTCCGAAGGCACTGTACTAGGAATGCACACATATCCAAAGTTATTATTTGTAAGGAAAACAACAATGTAGGCAATGCGAGCGTCAGCCAGAAAATGTGCCAGGGGGAAAACGTTTGTGCAAGACTGTGCAAATGTCTGCATACTCTGCAGTCTTGATCTGCGTAAACATCAGGGAAGTGCTTGGGCTCTCATCAAAGAGATTGTCTGCAACAGTAAAATAACTACTTCCATGTAAATTAATGAGGCAGAACACACCTCTATTCAAACTGTTGTTTGAAAATAAAACTTGTTAGAAAATAATTAGAAATTGGCAAGTTGAAACATAGTGAATTAGCAAACATTGTGTCTTGGTTCGAGGGCAGCACGAGTTAACTGTCCTGCTGCGTAACAATCACTTTTTTGGAACAGTGAGTACATTCTGACATCAGGTGCATAAAAAAAACTGATGCTGGGGCATTAGAGATATTTAGAACTCACGTGAGAAAATGTAAATCATTCAGCTGTAGTATTAAAGGCCAGTAGTATGTTCTAATACTACAAACCAATACCATAGTTTTATAGTTTCAATAGTTCTCAATAGTTCTCAATAGTTTGGTTTGACACTACTACACCATACCTTAGATGAATGATAAAGCCCAATATACAGTTCAATATGATCAACAGCATGCAATGCTCTTTGTCACTCACCCGCTTGGTCTCTCTTGTTTCTCTTTTTCTTTCTTTCTCTCTTTTTCTCTTTCTCTCTCACTCAAATACTTCTCACTGTACTGGGGGAAAGGCTGATGTGTGGACTGGGAATCCAACAAGCTCTCACAGTCTCACTGCAAAATTAGATGTTCATTCTCCAAATGGCAATTGTTGAAGTTGCTCCAAATGTCACATTTCAAAGTGTTTTTGTCACTCCTGCTGCTCTGTAGCGTTCCTTTTCTTTAAACATAAAAATGTGAAGCTAAGGGTTAAGTTTAGGCACTCATTCTAAATGGTTAAGGTAAGGAAGGGTTAAGGTTTGGGATATAAATCAAATGAAATAAAAACAGTGTCCACGCCTGGGATCAAACACAACCTTCTGATCCAGAGTCATGAGATTACACCCATCCTCCAAACCCAAAACCCAAGCCTACTTCCAAGTGGAGAGCTCAAAAACATAATCTCATTCTACAAGACCGGCATAAGGAGTCAACAGCTACAAAGAAGCCACAGTCAGATGGCAGGGACGGCGATGCGACGGTGACAAGCCTTGAACGGAGAGTTAACTGTGTTGCCTCCAGAGGACCTCCTCATCTCCGCCATTGATTACCTCCTCCCTCTCCCTCAAGCCATGTGGATCCCTCTTGTCTGTCGCTCCATTTACTGTAGGCTTGAAACAACAAACTTTCAACGCTTGCCTAAAATCGTAGCCCAGACCTGCTCTGTCATTTAGCTGTTTTATTTTATTCTTGTTTGTTTTATTTGATTCTTGTTCCTGTTTAAATCAGTTTTTGATCATTTCTGCAGTGAAAAGTGACATAGAAGTTGAATAAATAATAATTATTATTATTATTTATTGATGGTAATAGTGCTCACTGTTGCCCCTAGTGGCCGGTTATGAAGGCATTTCCTGAAGTCCTCAGGACATGGACAGACGGCCAATTTTGAAGTCAATCTTGAATGATCTCCCTGGGGAATCTGCTAGAGGGAACAGGGACGCAAGACTGTTAATTAGCTTGAGTTATGCATCCCCATCCACGCATGCATGCACGCACACACACACTCACACAATGTCATAGACATATACTGTAGACACACACATGTACAGTATGTGCACACTCACTGAATCGTTAATTGCCTCTAGTTAATATAGAACTCAATATGTGGTTCATAGCTTGCCTGTGTCTGCCTGCTCATATTATATATATATATTTTAAATATAACCTTTATTTAAATATGCAAGTCAGTTAAGAACAAATTTTTATTTACAACAACGGCCTAATCCGGCCAAACACGGACGACGCTGGACCAATTGTGCGCCACCCTATGGGACTCCGAGTCACGGCTGGTTATGATACAGCCTGGAATCGAACCAGGGTCTGTAGTGTCACCTCTAGCACTGAGATGCATCCCTAATACACACTCACACCAATCACTATCACAGGGCATGAATCACTATCACAGGGCATGAATCACTATCACAGGGCATGAATCTATCATAGGGCATGTCAGAACGTATCACTAGAAATTAACAGGGATCTCTGGACTGGACTGTTTATTTATTGTGTGTATGTTTGTCCGCACAAGTGAGTGCATGTGTGTGTGTGTGTGTGTGTGTGTGTGTGTGTGTGTGTGTGTGTGTGTGTGTGTGTGTGTGTGTGTGTGTGTGTGAGAGAGAAAGAGAGAGAAGACAGAGGAGTGAGAAATGGTTTCGTATTAAGTCTGAATTATTAATTTCTTCATGTTTCTCCCAGATGGGTTCAGTGAGGTACAATGTCCCTGGTCCATGGAGATGGACTGTCTCTTCTGGTTCTCTCAAGGACAACCAGGCTCATATCAAAGGCCTTCTCCCAAGGGACACACACACTACTTCAGCGGAATAATATGCACGGTTGGGTAGGTTATTTTCTAAATGTAATCCGTTACAAATGATAATCTGTAACATAACTTTCAGATTACTCAAACTCAGTAATGTAATCAGATTACTTCCAGTTACTTTTATATTACTTTCCCCTTAAGAGGGATTAGAAGAATACAACAATTATGACATCTATTGCAGGATAAATCAATGTTAGAATTTACATAGCTGGCCATAAATGGATGTTGCATTTCTTTTATGGGTTGGTTATGTAGGGTTATTTTAACCCATTGCTTTCTACTACAGATAATAATATGATTAGGATATATCTTTACATTAAAAATCAAAGTCTGACATATTTCCAGTCATTCCAATTACTTTAATACCCCTTGATCTTCAAGAATAGATCTTTGAAATATGGAAAGATAGATTAGCCCAATTATTTTTGCCAGAGCATAACCCAAAAACTATGCACTTACTAGCCTGTTGTTTATGATTTGATTGTCATGGAGGACTGATTGGGCTCATTGCTTCGAGTTGAAAAATAAATGCTGCTCTCATGAAATGGCATGCTTAGAGCACTACTGAAAAGTGCAATTTGCATGCTGCATTTGCTATAGGCCTATTGTTTGTGTTTTTGTTGGTGACACTTTGATATCTTGATAATTTGCAGCTTTTTAAAGGGCAAATCCACAGTTGAAAGCAGCTTTTTAAAGGGAGAATCCATAGTTGAAACAATAACAAAGCAGGCACCCTGCCTCTGTTTTGGTAAAAAGCTGAGGGATGGGCCTGGAGAAATGTAACCACTCTCATATTAATAGACATACCATTTGTGATATCAAAAGTATTGTTTTAACCATATTTTCAGGTTCTACAGAATTTGTTTACATTTACAATATTTACAAACTTTGACAAAAAACAAGCTTATATGTTGGGTTCTCATGGGGTGTGACAGTTGAACTAAACTCATGTGGTATTTATAAATTATATTCTTCAAGAATAAATAGGTATACATAATTCATTTCTAAGTCAGAAAATGGATGTAGCAACTACATATTCCCCCTTTAAGTCTATCAAAAATGTATGAGTTTGAACATGTGTCCATTAGGCCCATTGGAAAAAAATATGTATATTTATATCAGCACAAATTAGATTGAGCAATAAAAGCCCCACCCGTGGTCTTCTTCATTGAACTTGTTTTTGATAGTATGGAGCACAATACCACAGAGGAGTTTAGAAGGGAGGAACTTAAAACATATATATTTCAAACTTCTATTCCACTATGCAGCTGTTGCAAGAGTATTTTTCAATGTCTGTCCATTGATCTCAAAATCAATGATTGATAGGCAGCTTATACTTCTTTAATTCAACCATTATTGGGTTACAACACACATATATTGTACATTTGTGAACAGCCATCCACAACAACCACAATCCGTAAGGCGCAAGTAGCTATATGAGAGAGCAGCAATGAGATTCACATCAATGCACTATGTAGATTCAATAAGTGATATCCGTATCACCCGTAGGTTACACCACTGCTGTCGTCCTAACCTCCAAGCATTTATTTACAAGTTGGATCATCTTTGGATGCCGACAGCGTTGGAAGACATAGCTTGGACTGTAGCCTACAAAAGCCTATTCCTGCTCTTCTCCCATGATTCATCAATGACAGTTGGTGTGTCATCATTATGGTCTGTGACTTGTGGTCTGACTCGCTCATGCAGAACAAACTTAAACTTAAGCTTTTTTTCGATGCTGATTTGAATGTCATTGAGAGAAAATTTAAGTTTATTTTCTTTTTCGCAAGCATCCTTTCTGAATTTAAAAAAAATCCTAGTAGTAATTATCTAGTGTATTCAAAAGTAACTTTGTAAATCCTAGTAGTAACTATCTAGTGTATTCAAAAGTAACTGTAATCGGATTACAATATCTTTGCTGGTAATTTAATGGATCACCAACTCTGATATTATGTATGACTGGAAATAAACCCCCATCCGACACACACACACACACACACACACACACACACACACACACACACACACACACACACACACACACACACAAAGAGTCGATCAAAATGAAATCTCCATCCAGAATCAGGGCAGGAAATTACAGCCAAAGTCCTGCTGCGCAATATAGACCTGCCCAGCACAGCATCAGAACAGACCGACAGGCATGGGGGAAAAACCTCTCTCCTCTCTCTGTCTTTGTCTCTCCTACACACTGAGCCAATATGTGAGAAAGTTGGTTGTTAAAAAATAACTGTTTTATATTGTGGTGCCAATCAGAGAGCAGGTTTCCTGGACACCGCTGTCACAGAATGAAATGGTTCCCAACTCTAACTTTTCTCTCTATGTCTCTTACTCTCTTTCACACACTCACTTACGCACGCACACACGTATGCATGCACACACGAACGCACACAGGCAGGTACACGCGCACACCCACATAAGCACACACCAAAAGAAAGACAGTTTCTAACTCACAGAACCTGGTCTCCTTGGACGCTTTCATATCTACTCTGGCTGCCACCTCTCTCTCTCTCTCTCTCTCTCTCTCTCTCTCTCTCTCTCTCTCTCTCTCTCTCTCTCTCTCTCTCTCTCTCGCTCTCTCTCTCTCCCTCCCTCCCTCCCCACAGTGTTCTGTATTCACCCTATAAAGCTACAGTAAAGTCTGTGAGAAGTGGAACTTCTCTATGTTAACTCTCTTCTCCATGTTATCTGATCTGGCTTCAAACAGCCCGAGGGGCGCTGGGGCTGACTCAGACTCAAGGCCAGCACAGTATGGGGGGAATAATTCCCCTCACTTCTTCCATTCTCTGACTCCCTCCTGACTCTGAGTGTCTCTTTGTCTCTCTCTCTCTCTTTCGCTCTCCTCTCCTCTCTCTCACTCTGTCACTCTACTCTCCTTCTATTCATTCTGCTCCCTCCTCACACCATCTCTCTAATTTCCATGCTCCAATCTGACACACCCTCGTTCTTCTACTCCTCCACCTCTCTATCCCTCTTTCCCGCTGACAGCGTTCCTTCAATATTACTGGGGCCTTCTATTGAGTTAACAGTGTGATGTCTGGAGAAGATTATTCATGAAGTGTTGTCTTGCTTTTTCCAGGCAAATGGCTGGTGTATCTTATCAGTCAATATTAATGAACAGTTTGTGGGGATCTAATAAGGCTCTATCTGAGAATGACACTGCGCTAACAGCAGCTATTCAGTAGGATCCATAACTCTGTGTTGTCACGCACACAGGCACACACCCACACACATTTGCACACACACACACAAACACACAAGCAGTCGCAGATACAGGTCCCTGGGCACTGTGTCATATCACTGTGGTGACAACGATATCATCGCTCTGCTCTGGGCAGCTGCAGGCTGCAGACACCTAATTAACACTAGCAGAGCTATTCTGGAACAGGTGCACTGTCAGTGTATACTGTGTGTGTGTGTGTGTGTGTGTGTGTGTGTGTGTGTGTGCGTGCGTGCGCGTGCGTGTGCGCGTTCGTGCGCATGTGCATGAATGTAGTCACGCATGTGTGAGTGAGTTACTGTGCATATGTGTGTGTGATGGATAACTCAGAGCAGTGCGGGTATGAATGAATAAGGAGGACATAATGCTTGTGTTATGTTCTGGCCTGTGGCTCGGTACTTAAAGGGAATATCCACTCAAAAACATTGGGGATTTTTTCAGTAGTCCAAGATTTCAAGATATTGGACTTTTCCCAAATACACACAGACACACACACCCTCAGGATTGCCACTGTGAAGGCCAATGCTGCAGCACTCAGTACGAGAAAAAACTGTTTATCTCAAAGTGATTTTAAACACAGAAACACCACTGCCAGCATTTAAAGACATGCTCTGAAACTTTGGTTTAAATACTTCTGGGAGGTTTAATAACTCTTTTTTAAACCTCCCGCTTTGGGCTCGATGTGTTAATGTGTAGTTCATACATGCATAATCTAAGAGCAGAGTTTACAGTCTTACCTTAATTAGCCATGAAATCCCTAGTTCGAAAGCAACTGTTTTTCTGGATGCTGTGCTGCGCCATTTTTTCTACATTTTTCCCCACATGGCCTAGCAATTTCAGTTCAACCAATGAGCTCCTCACCATTTGAGTGACAGCTGGTAAGATGCACACACAGCAGAGCGAGAGAGAGAGAGCAATGACGTGGTACTAGCTAAAAAGTGTACAAAAGTACCAGAGCATCTCTTTAAGTCAAATCCCTGTTTCCCCAAGTCGAAGCCTAAACTCCTTACCTTCCTTCTCCATCTTTTCCCCAAATACTAACACTCTCCCTTTCCTCCAGATTACTGTGATTATCAAAGTGTTGGATTTAAGGTAATATTACTGGTGTGTAGTTAGATCAGCCACTGGCCACTGAGTGCTGTACACAACTCCGTTCACGAAAATGGTTCTCTCCTACAGACAGTGGCCGTGGCTTGCTATATAAAGCAGGCAGACAGGCATCGAGGGATTTAGTTACTGTTCAATTGAACTTTAGACTGGGCCAAACGAGGGACCTAAACGACGTGGTATGAATATTGGTGCCAGGCGCACCGGTTCTAGTACCTCAGAAACGGCTGGCCTCCTGGGATTTTCACGCACAACAGTGTCTAGGGTTTACTGAGAATGTTGCGACAAACAAAAAACATCCATTCAGCAGCAGTCCCGTGGGCAAACACAGCTCCTTGATTAGAGAGGTCGAAGGAGAATGGCAATTATCGTGCAAGCTAACATGCGGGCCACAAACAGGCAAATAGCGGAGCAGTACAACAGTAGTGTGCAGAACGGCATCTCGGAACGCATTACTCGTCGGCCCTTGTTACAGATGGGTTCCCCTCCTATCAGCTAAAAACAAGAAGAAGCGGCTCCAGTGGGCACATGATAACCATCACTGGACAATTGAGGAGTTGAAAAACCTTGTTTGCTCCTATGAATCCTGGTTCCTGTTGCGTCATGCTGATGGCAGAGTTCAGATTTGGCATAGGCACCATGAGTCCATGGCCCCAACCTGCCTGGTGTCAACGGCAGTTGTGTAATGGTGTGGGAATGTTTTCATGGCACGTGTTAGGTCCCTTCATACTAATTGAGCAATGTTTGAACGCCACAGCGTATCTGAACAATGTTGCTGACCAAGTGCATCTCTTTATGGCTACAGGGGTGTCCGACCCGGTACTAGATGGGTATACCTAATAAATTGTCCACTGCGTGTAAGTTACCCATTCTCTGTTCTATCAGTGTGAACTCACGCATCCATAACCACAGTGCACAGGGATTAGATTAAAGTCTGATTTTAAAGTTGGATGGCTGAAAATCTAATAACACGCTCTTACACTCTCCTGAGCTTAGTGTAATGCCTGCCTTAAGGCACTCACAGACAGCGCGCAGTGGACTGGGTGGCCCATTCATTTTCAATGAATCCTAGGCTGGGGGTGAAATTCGATCCAGGCGGAGCGGTTGGCGGTGCTCATGCCCATGGAAGCTGCTCAGCCGAGGCAGAGAAAATAGGATTATGCTTTATTTTTCAAGCAGTGCCATCGTTGTTGACCAATCACAGTAGAAAAGCTAACTTCCTCTAGCTAGCTACCTGGCTAACATCATCCGTTTTCAGAGTCACGTTTAACAACAAAATCTATTTTGTTAATCTATTCGCGGATTAATAATTTCTGTTTTATGTAATTACATTTTGTATGCAGGTTTATGGTGTTATAGCGATTCCCTTTCACACACCAATAATGTTTGCTTTTCACTGCTATGGTCACCGGCAGCTGTTGCCTTCATGTGTGAAGGAACTAGCCCAGGGCTGCCCAACCCTCTTCCTGGAGAGCTACCGTCCTACCCTAATTTAACCTGATTAGCTGCTCAGCAAGACCTTAACTAGCTGAATCCTAACTGCTAAATTAGGGTTGGATTGAAAACCTACAGGACAGCCCAACCCCAGGAAGAGGTTTGGGCAGCCCTGCACTACCCGCATTGACTAGAGGGACAAGTGGTGTACCTGGCGGTGGGGAACTCAGCGATATTCCGGTAGGTGTCTGAAAAGTCATTTACTGAGAGGCGTGACCATGTACACACACGCACACACACACAAGTACACACACTCACAAGCACGCGTGTCAAACACACACATGCACACACACTCGAGACAGTGTTATTTCCCAAGTGGGGTGCTTTGACCAAGTAGCGATTTGTTGAGCTATCTGGGTTCTCTCAGAAGAGAGGTGGGGGGAGCAGTAAAGTAGGGGAACAGAAGGAGGTCTGTAAGTGGCTGCCTATTGATGGAGGAGAGAATCAGAGAGGCAGAGATAAGCCAGATAGGAAAGTTAATGAATGCAGTAGGCCTTCACCATGTAATGGAAGAGAGCTTGATCTGCGTGTCATTGGCTTTTACCTGTGTTGGCAGCTCTGGGCCTAGACCATAAGCCGTTGAATATATAGACCAGGGGTCTCAAACTCATTTTTCTCATCATTCCACAGGCCGCATTCGGTCTTTACCAAGGTCCGGAGAGCCGCACTTAAAATTGATTATATTTCCCTGCTGTCAAAAACCCTAACCTTAACCTTAAAATTGGCCTCTATCCATCGCTTTTTGAATTTCCGATGCTCCCTGACTGTCTAGCTTTCGTTTTGATGACTGTTAGCAGGCTGGGCAGAGTCAAAAGACTAACAATGTAGGTCTATTCACATTTATACACAGTTTCGATATGGTTTTAGTCATTTAAATGTCAATTAAGACCAGCTGACAGAGGAGAAACCAGGAACATAAACCTGTAAAATGAAGTCGGCCTGGTGTTCTGGGATGCCTGTAGGGCAACACCCTTAGAGCTTCTGAAGGATGATTGGTCGTTCAGCTTCAGACTGGCGGCTGATTCGCCAGGCATCTGTGTTTTGCCTCAAACTTATGCAAATGAGTTTTGCTTTCACAGGAATCTCACCGCAGTCATATCTGTACACACACATACATGCGCATGCACACGCACACAGAGGGATTTGTGTGTATGTGTATGCGTCTCATGCAAGATTTGTCTTTGAACCTCCTCTCAGTGTGTAACTTCCGTCCTCTCCCAAATGAGATCAACTACCGTGGAATTCCAGCACTCCGAGAAATTCTCATCTCTCGTCCTGTTTCCCCTCCTCTCTCTAGCTCCCTCTCTCATCCCCTCTACCCCGTCCTCACTACCAGTGGTGGAAAAAGTACCCAATCGTCATACTTGAGTAAAAGTAAAGATACCTTAAAAGAAAATTACTCAAGTAAAAGTGAAAATCGACCAGTAAAATACTACTTGTGTAAAAGTCTAAAAGTATTTGGTTTTAAAAGTATCAAAATTAAATGTAATCATTAAAATATACTTAAGTATCAAAAGTAAAAGTAAAAGTATAAATAATTTCAAATTACTTATATTAAGCAAACCAGACTGCACGATTTTCTAGATTTTTTTTATTTACGTATAGCCAGGGGAACTCTTTAACACTCACACATAATTTACAAACAAAGCATTTGTGTTTAGTGAGTCCGCCAGATCAGAGGCAGTTGGGATGACCGGGGATGTTCTCTTGATAAGTGCGTGAATTAGACAATGTTCCTGTCCTGCTAAGCATTCAAAATGTAACGAGTACTTTTGGGTGTCAGTGAAAATGTAAGGAGTAAAAAGTACATTATTTTCTTTAGGACTGTAGTGGAGTAAAATTAAAAGTTGTCAAAAATATGAATAGTAAAGTAAAGTACAGATACCCCAAAAAAGGATTTAAGTAGTACTTTAAAGCATTTTGTACTTAAGTACTTTACACCACTGCTTACTACCTCTTCTCATTCCCCATCCTCCTCCTCCACTCTTCCCCTTATGTCTCCCTCTCATCCTTCCCCTCCTACACTTGCTCCCCTACCCCTTCCTCTCATCCCCATGTGTACTCCCTTCTTTCTTCTCCCCAAGAGAAACCTGAAGCAATTAAACGAACAAAATATTAAAATGCATGCATATGGTAACAACCATTGCCTATGAAGACAGCTTTAAATATGCTAATATGGTGGAGGGTCTTAGCAGCATGAAACAGAGCCTGGAGAGAGAAGGGGCTTTACTTTCACTCTCTAAATCCAGCCAATACAGCACACAGTTACACAAGTATTGTGTGTGTGTGTGTGTGTGTGTGTGTGTGTGTGTGTGTGTGTGTGTGTGTGTGTGTGTGTGTGTGTCTGTGCCAGTTTATGCTGGTGTTTGTGTGTTTCTCTTACCCTATATACAGTATACCAAAGTAGCAGGAAGGCAGCGTTTGAGTCTCTTCCTGCTTGATTATAAATAATCTATTACCACGGGGGTTAAATATTTCTTTATCTGTGAGAGCCATGGACTGTGTCCCAAATGGCACCCTATTCCCTATGTAGTGCACTACTATTCCATTTGAGAAGCAAATATAGAGTAACGACCTTGACTCCTCAACTGATTGAGACACGGGGAGACGTTATTAAATATAATGATTGGCATTTCCAAATGTTAGCATGCCCTTCATAATTCATAACCTAATATATGTGCAACATGGGACAGTGAAATGACACTAATATCCAATTATATTATATATTTCCTTCCCCTCAAAGCAACTTGAATCACACAGATAATAAACGCCTTGACTGATGACAGCTCAATCTAATTTATAATGAGAAGTAGAGCTCTGTATACACACTCAAACGCACGCACACATACACAAAAACAGAAACTGACACACACAGGCAATTGTCATCACTTACCATCACTTTGGTTTCTAACCTGCTCTGCTCTAGTGAAAATCAGATCACTATGACACATTACTTGAGAATCTCCATGTAAACCAAAGTGTACTTCTATTAGCTGTCAGAGAACTATAAAGAAGAACCAAAATAACTGTGACCTTTAAGGACCTGAACCCATCAAAACACACACATTTCACATTTCACTGTACATTTTAGTCATTTAGCAGATGGTCTTATACAGAGCGACTTACAGGAGCAATTAGGGTTAAGTGCCTTGCTCAGAGCACAGACAGATTTTTCACCTTGTCGGCTCAGGGATTTGAACCAGTGACCTTTCGGTTACTGGCCCATAGATCAATTATAAAATAATAATCACAATTTTCGATTTCGGTTTGATAGTGTTTTATGACATTAACTGCACTATGCATTATGTGGGTTAAATTATGTAACAACACAGAATAAAACTATTAATAAAAGTCCCATGATGGTAGTGATGCCCATTACTTATTAACCATCATTTATTCATTTATTATTTATTCTACTTTAATACAATATTTCAGATGTTTTATTTGATTACTTTATTATTTCATTCAAGTCATCATCTCATTTGTATAGAGCTGCTACCTATGCTGTCTGCCAAAAATCTAAATTTGGTAGTCCTTCAAAGGAAATAAGGCATACTTTTATGACTACTGAATACCAACAATAAATCACTTAGATCATGTATTTTCAGGTAGAGATACCCTGAGAAGCTGCTCTCTATATTCCTTCACCATCACACATTCTTCTGTCTCTTAGTAGCAGGCATAAAAGAAACACACAGACAGGGCAAGTAGGTGAGCATTGGATTATGGTCATTGTAATTAATTACCACGTTTTCTGCGCTAAACCACAGAGTTTCTTAACCCAGAGGCGCAACATCGCGAGACTTACGGAAATATTTGCGAAACAGACCAAGCAGACCAGGCCGGGTTTGAGAAGTCATTGTGAGAAGTGAAAAATTCTTCTTTAGTTAGTTAATTTTCTCTAAATTTAAAGTGCACAACCTAGATTCAAGTCAGTGTCTTAAGTAGTTGAACATGTTATTACTCCAACCTTGTGAAAGTGTCAAACTGACACGTTTCATTGTCATAAAAAACAACATGAGACGACCGTTAGACCCGATGACCTGTTTCTGCACTTGAGCTTAGCTAGCCAACGTCACCATGACATCGCCTACAAGTGTGATCTGGGATTTCTATTGGAGAAGCAGTTCATACTGTATGGTCTTTGGCAACACCATACACCAACACCATACAACACCATACTACATCGCACTGTTCAGGCTGGATCTGATTTATCTCTAGAGAAACTGTGCAATGTGTGCATTGAGCTCACATAAAAACAACTGAAAGAAATGGAATTCAAATTATTGAACTGACCTCAGTCAATTAGTTGTTTCAAAACGTAAAAAATAACCAAAACACGCACATGTTTGTTTTACTATACTTGTGGGGACCAAACAATTGATCCCCATTCAAAATCCTATTTTCCCCCTAACCCTAACCCTAACCCTAACCCTAACCCCTAAACCTAACCCTAAACCTAACCCTAAACCTAACCCTAACCCTAACCTTAACCCTACCCTTAATCCCAAACCCCTAACCCTAACCCTAACCCTAACCCTAACCCTAACCTTAACCCTACCCTTAATCCCAAACCCCTAACCCTAACCCTAACCCTAACCTTAACCCTACCCTTAATCCCAAACCCCTAACCCTAACCCTAACCCTAACCTTAACCCTACCCTTAATCCCAAACCCCTAACCCTAACCCTAACCCTAACCCTAACCCTAACCTTAACCCTACCCTTAATCCCAAACCCCTAACCCTAACCCTAATCCTAACCCTAACCCTAACCCTAACCCTAACCCTAACCTTAACCCTACCCTTAATCCCAAACCCTAACCCTAACCCTAACCCTAACCCTAACCCTAACCCTAACCTTAACCCTACCCTTAATCCCAAACCCCTAACCCTAACCCTAACCCTAACCCTAACCCTAACCCTAACCCTAACCTTAACCCTACCCTTAATCCCAAACCCCTAACCCTAACCCTAACCCTAACCCTAACCCTAACCTTAACCCTACCCTTAATCCCAAACCCCTAACCCTAACCCTAACCCTAACCTTAACCCTACCCTTAATCCCAAACCCCTAACCCTAACCCTAACCCTAACCCTAACCCTAACCCTAACCCTAACCTTAACCCTACCCTTAATCCCAAACCCCTAACCCTAACCCTAACCCTAACCTTAACCCTACCCTTAATCCCAAACCCCTAACCCTAACCCTAACCCTAACCTTAACCCTACCCTTAATCCCAAACCCCTAACCCTAACCCTAACCCTAACCTTAACCCTACCCTTAATCCCAAACCCATAACCCTAACCCTAACCCTAACCCTAACCTTAACCCTACCCTTAATCCCAAACCCCTAACCCTAACCCTAACCCTAACCCTAACCCTAACCCTAACCTTAACCCTACCCTTAATCACAAACCCCTAACCCTAACCCTAACCCTAACCCTAACCCTAACCCTAACCCTACCCTTAATCCCAAACCCCTAACCCTAACCCTAACCCTAACCCTACCCTTAATCCCAAACCCCTAACCCTAAACCTAACCCTAACCTTAACCCTACCCTTAATCCCAAACCCCTAACCCTAACCCTAACCCTAACCTTAACCCTACCCTTAATCCCAAACCCCTAACCCTAACCCTAACCCTAACCCTAACCCCAACCTTAACCCTACCCTTAATCCCAAACCCCTAACCCTAAACCTAACCCCTAAACCTAACCCTAACCCTAACCTTAACCCTACCCTTAATCCCAAACCCCTAACCCTAACCCTAACCCTAACCCTAACCCTAACCCTACCCTTAATCCCAAACCCCTAACCCTAAACCTAACCCCTAAACCTAATAGTATCCGTAACCCTTAACCTAACCTCTAACCCTAATTGTAAC
This sequence comes from Oncorhynchus mykiss, assembly GCF_013265735.2. Lineage (NCBI taxonomy): Eukaryota > Metazoa > Chordata > Actinopteri > Salmoniformes > Salmonidae > Oncorhynchus > Oncorhynchus mykiss. Next base: position 79,574,488 of record NC_048569.1, on the reverse strand, counting down.
CCTAACCCCTTAGCCTATAATAGCCTTTTTTATTGTGTGGACTGGTGAAATGTCCCCACTTTTCTCCAATTTTCCTTGTTTTACTATCCTTGTGAGGACTTCTGCACACACAAACACACAGAAGCCTCAAGTCGGAGGTATAGAGGGAGGTAAGAGAAGAATGGAGGAAGGGAAGGAGGTAGCGAGGCATAGCTGGTGGAGTTAAAGAGGAAGTATGAAGTTAAGGAAGAGAAGAAGGCCCAGTAGGGAGGTAGAGAACACTTATGGTTAAAAACAGCCTTTCCACAACAGGGGATTGGTAAATGATGCGGTAATAGGCTATTAGATAGACTCTTCACCTGCTACATGCTGTTACAGCAGGTCTTTACCTGGTTAATGTGAGGCAGTCTGGCAGTCAGATGTGTCTTTATGGACACACAGCGAGAGAAACAGCCTTTCTTTCTGGGAACAGAGAATAAATTAAAGGGGCAAATCACTGGAACACGCTCTAATTGAATTTCACATTGAAGTGGCGAAGCAATTTCTGCCTCAATCCCCAAGTTACACAGACGAGCTCGTACATCAAACTCTGCCTTTTATTGTGGTGGATTAGAGGATGTGCATGTGTGCCGACTAGACACAGAAGAAGCATGCAAACATACACACACACACACAAGCTCTGCTGTAGGTATAGGTAGAGTTTACTCTGCAACAGAGTTTTACTCTGCAATACATTATGTAACGAGATCCCTTCCTGGGATCAGAGGAAGGAAAGTGGAACAGGAGCGAGGGAATGAGAGAAATGTCACTTAATGGCATAGTGAGGTTACACGAACAAGCACTTTTCTTTGGGACCAGACCACAGGGTTGAGTCAGTGACAACGAAGCACAGCATCAATATTGATGAGGAGCAGAGGAGGGGTGGATGCTACTGTATCTGTGTGTGTATCCTCTGAACTGGGGGACATGTTTGTTAGCACAGCCAGGTCACATGTGATACAATTCAGTATTTGACGTTAAGTCCACGTCTGAGGATATCAGGAGATGACGTTGAAACCGACCACTAGAGGCAACAGTGACCGCAGTTCTCTTCAATTCAGTTTTGGTTTTACTCGGGCATTGTGGACAGGGATGGACATTGGCCTCTGGTGCTAAAGATTGCATGTTCGAATCCAGCGATCGAAAGTTGTTTTTGAGATTTTTGTTTTAAGCCTATCCCAAACCTTAACCCTAACCTTCAAAATGCAGAGTTAATGCCTAAACATAACCTTAAACACTAAAACATTTGATGTTTGGAACAACTTCAAAATTTGACATTTGAGAAACGTATGAACGTCTTAAACGCCATCGATAAGAAACATTACTGTGCAGCCGTATTCATTGATCTGGCCAAGGCTTTCGACTCTGTCAATCACCACATCCTCATCGGCAGACTCGATAGCCTTGGTTTCTCAAATGATTGCCTCGCCTGGTTCACCAACTACTTCTCAGATAGAGTTCAGTGTGTCAAATCGGAGGGTCTGCTGCTGCGGACCTCTGGCAGTCTCTATGGTGGTGCCACAGGGTTCAATTCTTGGACCGACTCTCTTCTCTGTATACATCAATGAGGTCGCTCTTGCTGCTGGTGAGTCTCTGATCCAACTCTACGCAGACGACACCATTCTGTATACTTCTGGCCCTTCTTTGGACACTGTGCTAACAACCCTCCAGGCAAGCTTCAATGCCATACAACTCTCCTTCCGTGGCCTCCAATTGCTCTTACATACAAGTAAAACTAAATGCATGCTCTTCAACCGATCTCTACCTGCACCTACCCGTCTGTCCAACATCACTACTCTGGACGGCTCTGACTTAGAATACGTGGACAACTACAAATACTTAGGTGTCTGGTTAGACTGTAAACTCTCCTTCCAGACCCATATCAAACATCTCCAATCCAAAGTTAAATCTAGAATTGGCTTCCTATTTCGCAACAAAGCATCCTTCACTCATGCTGCCAAACATACCATTGTAAAACTGACTATCCTACCAATCCTCGACTTTGGCGATGTCATTTACAAAATAGCCTCCAATACCCTACTCAACAAATTGGATGCAGTCTATCACAGTGCAATCCGTTTTGTCACCAAAGCCCCCATATACTACCCACCATTGCGACCTGTACGCTCTCGTTGGCTGGCCCTCGCTTCATACTCGTCGCCAAACCCACTGGCTCCATGTCATCTACAAGACCCTGCTAGGTAAAGTCCCCCCTTATCTCAGCTTGCTGGTCACCATAGCATCTCCCACCTGTAGCACACGCTCCAGCAGGTATATCTCTCTAGTCACCCCCAAAACCAATTCTTTCTTTGGCCGCCTCTCCTTCCAGTTCTCTGCTGCCAATGACTGGAACGAACTACAAAAATCTCTGAAACTGGAAACACTTATCTCCCTCACTAGCTTTAACCTGTCTACGATACTGGTTCCCAATTGGGAATCAACCCTCCCACGTTCAGCTGAAACGGTGGCGCATGGAACGCAAAAATATTCTTAAAAATATTTAACCTCCACACATTAACAAGTCCAATAGCTCAAATGAAAGATAAACACCTTGTTCATCTAGCCAGCAAGTCAGATTTCTAAAATGTTTTATGGCGAAAACATAGCACATATATATGTAAAACCACCACCAGACACAGCTCATTTGAATAGCCAAAACATGCAATCAACAAACGCAGGTTTAAAAAATAAATCGCTCACTAACCTTTTGAAAATCTTCATCAGATGACAGTAATATGACATGTTACACAGTACATATATTTTTTTCAATAATATGCCATTTATATCCATAAATGTCCATTTACAGTGAGTTCACGTTCAGAAATTACTCAAAAATGCCCGCAGGAAATCTATGTAGCGCGGCAAGATAACGTAAATAGACATCATAAACTTTGACTAAATATACATGTTCTACATATAGTTAGAAAGATACACTGCTTCTTTATGCAACTGCTGTGTTAGATTTATTTTTAACGTTACAGAAATCGCACACTATTCCATATGCTAAGACAGCGCTCAGTTCCAAGCTACATTTCTACGTAATGTTGGAGTCAACAGAAACACAGATTTAAGCATAAATATTCCCTTACCTTCGATGGTCTTCGTTCAGAATGTTCTGGAAGGCTTCATACTTACCCAATACATCGTTTGGTTTCAATTCTTGCGTCTTTGTATTAGCTACTGCTAATAACATCAGCTGAAATGCACCCAAAACGTCCTCTGGTCCGGAAAAGTTGCGCATCAAAACTTCAAAATTACATATTATATGTCGACTAAACAGGTCAAACTAAGTGCAGAAGCAAGCTTTATGATGTTTTAGACACGCAAAACAAACTTCAATTCAATCGGCCATCGTCTGCCCTTCTCCTGAGTGCTGGAACAAAGGAATGGCTGGGACCAATTCGCGCCCATACGCACAGCCTATTCTCTCGTGGCACGCACTAATTTCACTCCCATAGGGTCAATTCTCGCGGGATTTGAACGATTCAAAGCTCTACTGAAAGAGGACATCTAGCGGAAGAGAAAGTGTCCCCAGAATCATAACTGGTTGGGAAGGGTGGGGGCCATGACGTCAAAGTTGCTCCAACTTTCATGGCCACAAAAACTAGTTTGGAAGAATGCCTGCCCTGTGAGTTCTGCTATACTTACAGACATAATTCCAACGGTTTTAGAATCTTTAGAGTGTTTTCTATCCAATAATAATTTTTATTTGCATATATTAGCAATTTTTGACAGATTTTTTTTCCAGTTTACTAGGGGTACCCAATCTCTCCAAAGGGGGCGTATGTCTGCCATATCCTTAACAGGTTTTTAAGCACCAACTGTCAGAGCAGCTCACAGATTACTGCACCTGTACATAGCCCACCTATAATTTAGCCCAAACAACTATCTCTTTCCCTACTGTATTTTAATTTATTTATTTATTTGCTCCTTTGCACCCCATTATTTTTATTTCTACTTTGCACATTCTTCCATTGCAAATCTTCCATTCCAGTGTTTTACTTGCTATATTGTATTTACTTTGCCACCATGGCCTTTTTTTTGCCATTTTTTTTTTTTTGCCATGCCACTTTGCCATATTTAAAAATAATAATAATAATTCTGATGTGAGACAGTGAGAGCTTGTTGGGTTAACAGGACCATTGAGAAGGTGTCTCATGTCTCCTGAAATGCAGCTAAGACATTGTCACTTACTCTCACTATAACTATACAGTACCAGTCAAAAGTTTAGAAACACCTACTTTTTTCTTCTGAATTTTCACTATTTTCTACATTGCAGAATAATAGTGAAGACATCAAAACAATGAAATAACACATATGGAATCATGTAGTAACCGAATTTAAGTACTGAGTTAAGTACTAAGTAAACCAACTGACTCTTGAACTGAACGACCAGTGATCCTCTGCCTCAGAGCTAGATGCTCAGATCTGCCATTAGCTCTACAACCAGAGGTCCTTCTACTGAGGTCATACACGCAGGGAGCAGTGACTGAGACTGACACAGACCCCAAAATAGTTTTTATTATTATTTACCCCTGATTTTTAAATGTGCACCAATTCATATAGCATTGCAAGTCTGTTTGCACTGTAAAAAAATATGATCCTGTCTCGCATATGTCTGAGCCACAGATGGAATTGAACTTTAAGATATATCTGGAAGATATTTGAGAAAGGATAAAGGAGAGAAGAGAGGAGAAAAGAGAAGAGAAGGGAGCCGAGGAGATGAGCTCAGTAAGTCATAGAAAAGATTGTATGGTATTTCTTTAGCCCTTTAGTCTCAGGAGGAGAGGGGGCACCGTGGAGTGTATGGATATTTCAAGTGGAAGGTTTACAAGGGGAGCGAATTGTACAAATCTATTGGCCCTGTTCCTGTACCTTGATCCCTCCGCTCCTCTGTGCTGCATTCTGCCACTCCACTCATCCTTTTTATCACAATCACTCAAGAGCATCCCTCGCTCATTTCTATCTCTGAGAGACAGAGAGAGAGAGTTAAGAGAGACATAGGAAGAGAGATATGAAGGGGATAGAGGGAAAGAGGGAGAAGAAGAGATGAAGAGGGATGCAGAGAGAGATGGAGGAGAGGGAGCAATTCATAACAATTGAACTTCAATACATTTCTGAAAGATCTTTGAAAAAGGATAGAGAGGAGAGAGGAGAGAAGAGAGAAGAGAGAAGAAAGAGTTATGTTCAATAAGTCAGGAAAGATTGAATGGTATTTCTGGCCACCTCCAGCACTTATTGTCAGGAGGAGAGGCGGCACTGTGGAGTGTATAGAGATTTTAAGTTGAAGGTTTACAGGGGGAGCAAGTGTTGCAAATTGTACAAATCTATTGTCCCTGTTCCTGTTGCTGAGAGAGATACTAGTAACCAATAGCCAGGCAGGGGTTAGACTGCTTCATGCATGACTGTCAGACCAAAACAAGGAAGAGGAAAATACAAAGCAAAACCCCCCTCCTCTGTTGTCAGTGATGTGATGCACGATGTGGTTCAAAAACAAAGCTGAAAAGCCTAGTGGGAATGTCACTTAGGTCTCGCGCTCTCAACCTCTCAACCACACACACACACACACACACACACACACACACACACACACACACACACACACACACACACACACACACACATACACACACACACACACACACGCACGCACGCACGCACACACACACACACACACACACACACACACAAATACATGAACAAAAACTCATTCACACTTCCACAAAGATATGCACCTGGGAGTGTGTGTCACTCGGAATGACTGTCAATTTGCCCTCCCCTCCCCTCCCACAAACACACAATCACAGACCTGGTATGGTGGGTGTCACTTAGCTGTGTGGTTTGTGACTGCTGTTGTCTTGTTTTCTCTAGCAGAGAGATGAGCAGAGACATGACAACAGCAGCACTGACACATGACAACAGCAACACTGATGCTAAGCCTCTGTCAGCCTGTCTCTGCCTCTTCCTGGGCTGATCAAAGTCTATGGAATCACACACACACACACACACACACACACACACACACACACACACACACACACACACACACACACACACACACACACACACACACACACACATACACACAGGGCCGTGCAGGTGCTCAAAATGAAAAAAGGCTCCCACCTTAATAAAATAAAAAAAACTAAATTCATATCTCGAAATTCATTACATACTAGATGCCTCTGTAGAAGAAATGTGTACATTTGTTAGCATAGGCCTGTTTATATCTGCAACAACACACTCACGCATCACAACTTGTAAGCAAGCTAGTGAAAGTGCCTCCTGAAGACTTAACTAACATTGGGATAAGAGGGTCGGCTATAAGATGATCATTGATGTTGATGATTGGTGTAAATCTGCTAGTTAGCTAGCTTGATCATTGTTTTAATGATTGTAATTTATCTTCAATGTTCTTAAATAATAACTTCATAATATCTCCTAATATGCATCATCTTCTAACTCATGATACATGGCTGGCTGGCTAATGGCTTGTGTGGATATTTTAGTATATGGTGGTTAGTTAGAGTCTAGACTACATATGTTCATTGCTTAAATTCGTGAGGAGCTGGAACAAAAAGTGAGCTCCAGAGGGGGGAGTGCAGAAGTACTGGAAAGCAATTCATGCAATTCTACGTCATTTTACATGAATGTAGACTTTGACATTATCTTTTTTAATACCGCACAAATGACTGAAATGACAGGCTACTTTGAGCCTGACAAACTGAGAATCTGAGATCAATAAAAACAATCTTGTCTTGAATCCATCAATAGCCTGAACCACGTTGTGTTGAGAGAAACATATCATACAGTATGAGCAGGAAATTATAGTCCTAAAAGAGGTTTCCAGTTTCACTGACTCAACCAATGATGTACAGCTCACTTAACCCGCAGATGCGCTTCAGCCAAAAGCCTGCCTCTCACTTGTTTTACCTTCTAAAACAATGTTCACTCAATAGGCCGATTTGGAAGTTGATAAAAATATTTTGGTAGCCTACAGCAGATAGATCAGTCTTCTCTTTTCAGCAGGAGCCATTTGCTTTCCAACCTGTGTTTTCCTGCAATTGTTCCCGACTGTAGGCTATGCCTTGTTATTGGGCTACACACAATCCACAGCCAGGCAAATTGTTTTAAGAAGCTATTGATCCTCTGTGGCTAAATTGTATGACTAATGGTGTAGTAGGCTATTCTGATTTATATAATTTATTTTTTAAACAGACAGCAGTAATTCTATATATTTGGCAAACTTATTTAAATTTATCACAGATACTGAAGCACCTTCAACACCGTTCCCTTGGCTATGATCCAATAAGGAAATACATTCTGAAATGCTGCTGTCTGTAGCCAACCAGACCGAATATTCACGATGATGTAAATCGTATGATCAAGTATTAATCAAATGGTATGCTGCTGTGGCAGTAATGTTTGTGTTTAAACTAGGTTGCTTGCTACACACACTTGACTGGGGACCGCATTTCAAGCCATGAATGTTTGGATACCAGCTGCTTGCAATCTCCATGCAGGGCAGATTTGGAAAAAGGCAAACCGGGTGGACATAAGCTCTATACGAGGCAGACCTACAGACGAGGTATGGATGGGGGATGGCGATCTTTATTGCAACACGACGACTTGGGGGCAGTGGGTTCAGAATAACAGCGACAAAAACGTTATTTAATTAACTTCTTATGGCTGCAGGGGCAGTATTGAGTAGCTAGGATGAAAAGGTGCCCAGAGGTGCCCAAAGTAAACTGCCTGCTCCTCAGTCCCAGTTGCTAATATGTGCATATTATTATTAGTATTGGATATAAAACACTCTGAAGTTTCTAAAACTGTTTGAATTATGTCTGTGAGTATAACAGAACTCATATGGCAGGCAAAAACCTGAGAAGAAATAAAAACAGGAAGTGGGAAATCTGAGGTTGGTCGATTTTCCACCCAGCCCCTATTGAATACACAGTGGGATATTGGTTATGTTGCACTTCCTAAGGCTTCCACTAGATGTCAACCGTCTTTAGAAACTTGCTTGAGGATTCTACTGTGAAGTGGGACCGAATGAGAGAGGAATGAGTCAGAGGTCTGCCAGCAGTCACGCGCTGGTCACGCTCATTTCACATGAGCGTGCTTTCCTTTGCTTTTCTGAAGACAAAGGAATTCTCCAGTTAGAATATTATTTAAGTTTTATGTTAAAAACATCCTAAAGATTGATTCCATACTTTGTTTGACATGTTTCTACCGACAGTAACGGAACTTTTGACATTTCGAAAGTCTGCAACTCGGGAACGCGCTTCATGACTTTGGATTTGTTTACCAAACAAGCTAACCAATGTAGCTCTTTGGGCATAAATGATGGACGTTATCGAACAAATCAAACATTTAATGTGGAACTGGGATTCCTGGGAGTGCATTCTGATGAAGACCATCAAAGGTAAGTGAATATTTATAATGTTATTTCAGATTTTTGTTGACTCCAACATGGCGGATATCTCTATTTGTTTTCTGAGCGACGTTCTCAGATTATTGCATGGTTTGCTTTTTCTGTAAATCTTTTTTGAAATCTGAAACAGGGGTTGCATTAAGGAGAAGTGTATTTATATTTCCATGTCTAACAATTGTATTTTCATCGACATTTATAATGAGTATTTCTGTAAAATTATGTGGCTCTCTGCAATATCACCGGATGTTATTGGAACTAGTGAACATAACACGCCAATGTATACTGAGATTTTATGATATAAATATGCACTTTATCGAACAAAACATACATGTATTGTGTAATATGAAGTCCTATGAGTGTCATCTGATGAAGATCATCAAAGGTTAGTGATTCATTTTATCTCTATTTGTGCTTTTTGTGACTCATCTCTTTGGCTGGAAAAATTGCTGTTTTTCTGTGGCTTGGCTCTGACCTAACATAATCGTTTGTGGTGCTTTCACTGTAAAGCCGATTTGAAATTGGACGCTTTGGTGGGATTAACAACAAGATTACCTTTAAAATGGTATACGATACATGTATGTTGAGGAATTTTAATTATGAGATTTCTGTTGTTTGAATTTGGCGCTCTGCACTTTCACTGGCTGTTGTCATATCAATCCCGTTAACGGGAATGCAGCCCTAAGAAGTTTTAAAAATGTGTATATATATATATATATATATATATATATATATATATATATATATATATATATATATACATATGTGTAGTTATACCACCACCCAAAAGGGCACTTGGCGAGTGGAAGGGAAAAGGGGCAGGTGCTCGGGCACACACCCTGTCTCTGCACGTGCCTGCACACACACACACGCTCCTTCATCATGCACACAAACGCAAACACACGTTCACAAAGACGCTGTACATCCCACTGTCACACATGCATGCTGACAAACTTTGCCTCAAGCCACAGCTCAAACTTTATGTAAAGGATTTCCTACAGTGTTAGTACAATAGTACTAGTGCCTATGTTGCACATCACACTGTGTATCTCAGTGCAACATCTGATATGTATATACTGTACCTTATACCATCTATTGCACCTTGCCTATGCCGCTCGGCCATAGCTCATCAATATATTAATATGTACATATTATATTTCCCATCCCTTTAAATGTGTGTGTATTAGGTAGTTGTTGGGCAATTGTTAGATTACTTGTTAGATATTAACTAGAAGCACAAGCATTTCGCTACACTAGCATTATCATCTGCTAACCATGTGTATGTGACCAATAAAATGTGATTTCATTTTCATTTGATAACATACTGCACTGTGTATCTCAGTGCAGTCTCTGATCACATACTGTGTATCTCAGTGCAGTCTCTGATCACATACTGTACTGCACTGTGTATCTCAGTACAGTCTCTGATAACATACTGCACTGTGTATCTCAGTACAGTCTCTGATCACATACTGTGTATCTCAGTGCAGTCTCTGATCACATACTGTACTGCACTGTGTATCTCAGTACAGTCCCTGATAACATACTGCACTGTATATCTCAGTACAGTATCTGATCATATACTGCACTGTGTATCTCAGTACAGTCTCTGATTACATACTGCACTGAAATATCTCAGTACAGTATCTGATCACATACTGTGTATCTCAGTACAGTCTCTGATCACATACTGCACTGTGTATCTCAGTACATTCTCTGATCACATACTGTGTATCTCAGTACAGTCTCTGATCACATACTGCACTGTGTATCTCTTTACAGTCTCTGTTCACATACTGCACTGTGTATCTCAGTACAGTCTCTGATCACATACTGCACTGTGTATCTCAGTACAGTCTCTGATCACATACTGCACTGTGTATCTCAGTACAGTCTCTGATCACGTATTGCACTGTGTATCTCAGTACAGTCTCTGATAACATACTGCACTGTGTATCTCAGTACATTCTCTGATCACATACTGTGTATCTCAGTACAGTCTCTGATCACATACTGCACTGTGTATCTCTTTACAGTCTCTGATCACATACTGCACTGTGTGTATCACATGGTCACTGGTCACACTCACACTCAGTGAGTCACTCACAGTCACTATTGCACGCAGGAAAACACACACAGATATTCACAGAAACACAGGGGAAGGAATTCTAAATTTACATAATCTAATCAAAATGTCATGTAATGACAAAGATATCTGCGATGAATATGATAATTAAAGGATGAGTTCATGATCACGAAAGGATTAACAGGGAAGAAGAAAAAGATAACAGGATGAAAGACCAAAACAAAATAAAAAACTTTAGAAAAATGAGTACCTCTATTGGCTTTGAAACTGAAGAGGAATGTTTATTAAAAACAAAGAACAAATCCAGAGGCGTTGTCACAATGTGAACATATATTTTTATCTGTCATTAATAAACTATGTGGCTGTGTGTGTGGCTGTGTGTGTGTGTGTGTGTGTGTGTATGTGTGTGTGTGTGTGTGTGTGTGTGTGTGTGTGTGTGTGTGTGTGTGTGTGTGTGTGTGTGTGTGTGTGTGTGTGTGTGTGTGTGTGTATGGCGAGTGTGTGTGTGCATCTGTCATCAGAAGCCACCAAAACAATTAAAAACTCATTACCTCCCCCAAGGCCTACTGGGAAATCATCCAGATTTGTGTGTGTATTCCGTTCTAATAGGAGTGCCGTTGATATGATACCCACCGTCGTACAAACACACACACACTCACGCACATCCATGCACACTAGCATACACACAGTCTCAGGACTATGCCAACGTCATTCCTATGTAGTGAAGTGATGGGAGAGTGTTGGTGTCCATGTTTGTGAGTATCCTCTCTTTTTGAACAGTGTGTACTGCTGCAGTATGTCTTTTTCCCGTAAGTTTGTGTGTCTGTTTTTAGTGTGTGTTTGTGTGCTTGGGTGCGTGCATGTGTGTGCTAATGTGTGTGTGTGTGTGCGCATCCCATGCATTATGTATCATGGCTGTTTGTGTGTGTGGGTGTGTGTATTTGTATGTTTGTGTGTGTGTGTGTGTGTGTGTGTGTGTGTGTGTGTGTGTGTGTGTGTGTGTGTGTGTGTGTGTGTGTGTGTGTGTGTGTGTGTGTGTGTGTGTGTGTCTGTGGGCGGCAGAGATGTATGGATTCTTTCTATGTTTTCTGTCAGGGTGATATAGCCCTCTACACTCAATACCTCCAGTGCAGCACTAGCAGAGAGGGGAAAACGAGAGAGAACAACATTTGAGAATAGATTTAGAGTGAATAGGGAATATGCTCTCACAGTCCTCCCTCCCTCTCACCGGCTGGCTGTATCTCTCCAAAAAAGATAGATTGAGAGTGAATGGGTGGAGAGGAGAGGAGAGAGAATATTCTGTCCCACAGCCCTCCCTCTTACCAGCTGGGAGTATCTCTCCAAAAAACTTTTCTAGTTAGAGACTCAGCACACTCACCTTCTGAGAATCTCTCATTTTCTCTTGCAAGCACATTCTCGCTCAGTTTTCCTCTCTCTATTTATCTCTCTCTTAATGTCTCTCTCTCTTTCTCTTCAACCTAAGCTCACTACTCTCAGTGGGTTCTCTACTAACAATCTCATCCCCAGTCTGACTTGACCACTCTACTAACCACCACTGAACACAACCACCAGCAGCGCAGAAAAAAGGAAAACTCCAACCAAAAACTATATTTTGGTATTTTTTGAGTCTATTGTTGATTTAGTCCCAATATGTTTTGTATTTCAGCAATCAAGTTTTCAAGATATACACTACATTACCAAAAAGATGTGGACACCTACTCGTCCAACATCTCATTCCAAAATCATGGGCATTAATATGGAGTTGGTCCCACCTTTACTACTATAAAAGCCTCCACTCTTCTGGGAGGCATTCCTCTAGATTTTGGAACATTGCTGCAGGGACTTGCTTCCCTTCAGCCACAAGAGCATTAATGAGGTCGGGCACTGATGTTTGGCACACAGTCTGCATTCCAATTCATCCAAAAGGTGTTTGAAGGGGTTGAGGTCACAGTTCTCTGCAAGCTAGTCAAGTTCTTCCACACCGATCTCGGCAAACCATTTCTATTTGGACCTCGATTTGTGCACAGGGGTATAGTCACGCTGAAACAGGAAATGGCTTCCCCCAAACTATTGCCACAAAGATTGAAGAACAGAATCATCTAGAATGTAATTGTATGCTGTGGCGTTAAGATTTCCCTTCACTAGAACTAAGGGGCCTAGCCCAAACCATGAAAAACAGCCCCAGACCATTATTCCTCCTCCACCAAACTTTACAGTTGGCACTATGCAATGGGGCAGGTAGCGTTCTCCCGTCATCCGCCAAACTCAGATTTGTCCATCAGACTGCCAGATAGCTCTCTCTCTCTCTCTCTCTCTCTCTCTCTCTCTCACTCACTCACACACAAACACACACACCCTGTCTGTCTTTAGATGATTGTCTCATTGTTAAATTATGCATGACACATACCGGAGAACAGGCAGACAGAACAGTCACAAACAGAGCTAACGGGATGGAGGGATGTCTACTTTTCTTTTTGTCAGGAAGATTAACATCTGCTCTGTGAAATCCCTCTCTCTCAGCAAAGAGATGGCACCAGTCCCACCACCCCCTTCCCTCCTTTCCCCCTTTGCTCCCTACTTCCCTCCCTCTCTCCCTGCCTCCCTCCCTCCTTCCTCCTTTCCTACTGTTAAAGACACCTTCTCTAGCAGTGTGTCTGTGTCTCTAAACCTCTTGTTCTGTGTGTGCATGTCTTCATGTTTCCCCTGTGTCACGAACACATCTTACTCTTACGTAATGGCAGTGTGTATGTCTAGCTGTCTGACTCTATGTGTCTTTTGTGTCACAAACACACATCTCACATTATGATTGAAAGCTATTATCGTGTAGTATTCTTTCCTTGCATTTAACTTCTCTTCCACTAACTGGTTCAATGTTGCTCAATGCTCTGTCTAAAGCACAGTCAGCCTGAAACCGTGGTTACCAATAGTCATAGTATAAAGATGGCAGGAATGTATGGTTTTGTTCATTGATTGATTTCAGCAGGGTTTGAATTGTCTGGATCCATAGTGAGTGAATATTCCCAGTGTCTGTGTTAACATTCATGAATCTGTGTTGGACTGTCTTCAAAATTATCATTCATAAGATTGTGTTTCATGGGTTATGTCCATCATTAACAATCAGTGGTTTCAACAGAGTAGCAGACCAAACTGTGGGAAAAAGCCCCGGGTGATTATTTACAGAATTCACATTATTTGGAAGGGGCCCTGTTGTGTGCGTGTGCATGCGTACTTGCCTGTGTGTTATTGTCTATAAGAGAAACTTGTGAATTATTGCATGATTCATTATATTAAAGTGATGTACTGAAAGCCTCAGCTTTCAGATCAGATTTATTTAACATGAGTTATTATGGAAACGATTCTCAAACATGAGCAGAATATCTGATCAGCTCTTGAAATGAACTTCGAGCATGACAAAACTATTTGTGTTATTTTTACTGATGACTGCAGAGTAGTACAGAGGAGCTTTATCATACATAAAAGAACACACAGCCACACACACCGTCGTACAGATACACACACGCCTTCATCACACATACACACACACAAACATAGACAACGTGATGATGTGCTCATGAAAAATCATCAGGCCATTGTCCAGGGAGATGGTGGAAATTGGATGTCTATCCATGTCCTGAGGACGTCGAGAAATGCCTTCATAATTGGCCACTATGGGCAACAGTGAGTGCTATTAGCAAAAGAGAAAATGCTGCCCCCTATCCCAAAGAAGTTAACAAATCTCCAAACGAGCTTCAATCCCATACAACACTCCTTCCGTGGCCTCCAACTGCTCATAAACGCTAGTAAAACTAAATGCATGCTCTTCAACCAATCGCTGCCTGCACCCGCCCGCCTGACTAGCATCACTACCCTGGACGGTTCTGACTTAGAATATGTGGACAACTACAAATACCTAGGTGTCTGGCTAGACTTTAAGCTCTCCTTCCATACTCATATTAAGCATCTCCAATCCTAAATTAAATCTAGAATAGACTTCCTATTCGCAACAAAGCCTCATTCACTCACGCTGCCAAACATACCCTCGTAAAACTGACTATCCTACCGATCCTCGACTTCAGCAATGTCATTTACAAAATAGCCTCCAAAACTCTACTCAGCAATCTGGATGCTGTCTATCACAGTGCCATCCGTTTTATCACCAAAGCCCCATATACTACCCACCACTGTGACCTGTATGCTCTCGTGCGGTGGCACTTGCTTCAAATTCGTCGCAAACCCACTGGCTCCCGGTCATCTATAAGTATTTTCTAGGTAAAGCCCCTACTTATCTCAGCTCACGGGTCACCATAACAACACCCACCCATAGCACGTGCTCCAGAAGGTATATCTCACTGTCATCCCCAAAGCTAACACCTCCTTTGGACGCCTTTCCTTCCATTTCTCTGCTGCCAATGACTGGAACGAATTGCAAAAATCGCTGAAGTTGGAGACTTATATCTATCTCCCTCACTAACTTTAAGCATCAGCTATCTGAGCAGCTTACTGATCGCTGCAGCTGTACATAGCCCATCTGTAAATAGCCCATCCAACTACCTACCTCATCCCCATATTGTTTTGATTTTATTTTTTTGCTCTTTTGCACACCAGTATTTCTACTTGCACATCATCATATGCACATCTATCACTCCTGTGTTAATTAGCTAAATTGTAATTACTTCGTTACTATGGCCTATTTATTGCCTTACCTCCTTACTCAATTTGCACACACTGTATATGCATTTTTCTATAGTGTTATTGACTGTACTTTTTAACTCTGCGTTGTTGTTTTTTGTCTCACTGCTTTGCTTTATCTTGGACAGGTCGCAGTTGTAAATGAAAACTTGTTCTCAACTGGCCTACCTGGTTTACCTGGTTAAATAAAGGTGAAATATATATATATATATATATATATATATATATATATATATATATATATATATATATATATATATATATATATATATATATATATATATATATATATTTATTACTAACTAAGTAATTCACAGAAATGCTTAAACAAACAGTAAATATGGTTACATGAAATGATAGAATGTGCCCTAGTGGGCTGAACAGACATGGCAGCTTGTTAGACAAAGGGGCAATGGGGGGTCGACTAAGAAGTCCCTACAGAGTTAATTATAACAATTCAAATGCTAATCCCTTACACATGAACGCTCACTCATTCGGGAACAATTGCAATCAATATATATATTTACTCTCAGTGTGTCGTCTTGATCGTTGGTGAAAAGTCTTTCTTTTGTAGAATTGTCCGTCTCTCCCTCTCTCTCTCTGTCTTGGTTAGTTCAAAGTGACATTAGTTATAGAATGGGTGTTTCAGCAGTTGTCGTTCTTTGCGTTCAATGATGCCGAATTCCTAGCTGCAGACTAGTAATTAGTATCAAAGACTTGTTCTCATTCTGTCGGTATCGATAGTCTAAGAGTTTAACCACGTGGTATGGTTAAAAAGATTCAGCAATGGCCTACATCTCAAGCCCTCTCGTAATTGAGGTAAGCTTGGTCAACAACGTTAGTCCTCCCCTAATGTAGAAAAACATGGTCTGCTGATAATTTATCAAAGCTGGGCTTTATTCGGAATCGCAGAAAAGGGCTGTCCCAAGATGTCTGACCCTAACTGGGCTCAGGGGCAGTCCTCTGATTTAGTTCAAATCCAAAGGGAATTGTATATTTCTTCATTAAACAGTCCACAACCATATTACACAATTATACAAACAGTATCATATTCACTCATTCCTCTTATACAACAATTAGATGTAAACCTCATATCTGAGGCTATTATATAAACAGCGTTACGGTAATGTGGCCACACCGTCTCCCATGAGCTTCCCCAAGTTGTGACAAACGCACCAGTTCGTAGCTGGATTCTTCACCGATCTTTTACACTTTCTCTGGAACATGACATTTGTTCGTACGTCAAGTTCTGTGAGGTGGAAGGATTTCCTTTGTCCTCTATGAAAGTTTACCCTCTCTAATACTGTGTGGCCATGAGGCAGGGTCTTCCTTACAAATTTACGACCTCACTCTGCCCACAGCAGTCTGGTTGTAGAAGCAGAGAGTGGGGGATGGTGCTCGCTGTACTCAAAGAGGGCAACGTCATGACAGGACAATAGTGCTTTGAATTACAGCATCTCAGCTGCATCTACACCAAACCCTAGCTAAAACGTCATTAATAACACATTACTATAGCCTACACAACCAGACTCACAACATTTCCCTTTCTTTCTGTGCCACAAAATGTTTACCTACTACTGGTAAAGTGAACAGCTTTAACTAATACACACAGACACACACACACACACACACACAACACACACACACACACACACACACACACACACACACACACACACACACACACACACACACACACACACACACACACACACACACACACACACACACACACACACACACACACACACACACACACACCACTCACACACTTTTGAATTGACATTTTCTGTCATTGAGGAGTGCCAACCTCTCAGGGAGTCAGGGTCGTAACGGCAGCCCTGCGCCCTTCTACCCGTGACCACGGAAACATGTTGCCGAGCCGCCACACGGTTATCATAACAACCCAGCTGTTAGCCTCATAACCACGATCATAACCACAACACACAGGAGAGGGGTACACCCCACTATACAGCCCTCAGTCAATCCCCAATCATAGATTCAGGACACCCTCCCCCTCTCTTTCGAAGACTCTCTCTCAATTCAATTCAAGGAGCTTTATTGGCATGGGAAACATATGTTTACATTTCCAAAGAAAGTGAAATGGATAAACAAAAGTGAAATAAACAAAAAAAGTGAACAGTAAATATTACATTCACAAGTTCCAAAATGAGAGAGACATCTCAAATGTCATATTATGTATATATGGAGCGTATGATGTGCAACTATTTAAAGTGACAAGAAAAACTCACTGGCTGAATTTTTCTTGTCACAAATGTTACTGCTTTGATTGCACACTGTGGTATTTCACCCAAAATATGATTTGTTTTCAAATTATTTGTGGATGTAATCTGAGGGAAAAATGTGTCATTCATTTGGCAGGAGGTTAGGATGTATAGCTCAGTTTCCACCTCATTCTGTGGGCAGTGTGCATATAGCCTGTCTTCTCTTGAGAGCCAGGTCTGTCTACGGTGACCTTTCTCAATAGCATGGCTATACTCACTGAGCCTGTATATAGTCAAAGCTTTGCTTAAGTTTGGGTCAGTGACAGTGGTCAGGTATTCTACCAATGTGTACTCTCTGTTTAGGGCCAAACAGTTTGCATTCTAGTTTGCTCTGTTTTTTTAAAATATCTTTCCAATGTGTCAAATAATTATCTTTTTGTTTTCTAATGATTTGGTTGGGTCTAATTGTGCTGCTGTCCTGGGTTTCTGTGGGGTCTGTTTGTGTTTTTGAACAGAGCTCCAGGACCAGCTTGCTTAGGGGACTCTTCTCCAGGTTCATCTCTCTGTAGGTGATGGCTTTGTTTTTGGAAGGTTTGGGAATCGCTTCCTTTTAGGTGGTTGTAGAATCTTTTCTGGATTTTGATAAATAGCAGTTATCGGCCTAATTGTTCTCTGCATGCATTATTTGGTGTTTTACAATGTACACTGAGGATAATTTTGCAGAATTCTGCATGCAGAGTCTAAATTTGGTGTTTGTCCCATTTTGTGAATTCTTGGTTGGTGAGCGGACCCCAGACCTCACAACCATAAAGGGCAATGGGTTCAAATACTTTTTTTGCCAAATGTTATGTTCCCTTTGATGGCATAGAAGGCCCTTCTTGCCTTGTCTCTCAGATCGTTCACAGCTCTGGGGAAGTTACCTGTGGCACTGATGTTTAGGCCAAAGTATGTATCGATTTTGCATGCTCTAGAACAATGGTGTCTAGATGGAATTTGTATTTGTGATCCTGGCAACTGGACCTTTTTTGCCTTACTGAGATTCTCTCTCTCTCTGCTGGACTCTGTAGCACCTCTCTCCACCTATCAGCGGTATACATTGTCCCCCTCTTTAAAAACAGCTTTAACAAATTACAAAAACACTGATCCTTGTGTTTTGATGTGTAGCACATGCAAAACTTTATAGCATATTTTTTATTTGTTTTTAGGCTACTTTCCTAAAATAATAATTGTCCACCTCAAGGTTCAGCTGTCAGAGATTTAAGCACTAAATGTATCAGGGCATTGCATGCATAGGCCTATAGGCTTAGGTGTCCACTGTATGATATAAATGTTAAAATAAATACTGGATATATATACACACCATATATACAAAAGTATGTGGACACTTCTTCAAATTAGTGGATTTGTCTATTTCCGCCACACCCGTTGCTGACTGGTGCATAGAATCGAGCACAGAGCCATGCAATTTCCATAGACAAACATTGGCAGTAGTAGGCCACACAAGCTCACAGAACGGGACTGCTGAGTGCTGAAGCATGTAACGCTTAATAATCGTCTGTCCACGGTTGCAACACTCACTAGCAAGTTCTAAACTGCCTCTGGAAGCAACACCAGCACAAGCACTGTGCGTCGGAAGCTTCATAAAAAGGGTTTCCATGGCCGAGCAGCTGCACACAAGCCTAAGATCACCATGCGCAATGCCAAGCCTTGGCTGGAGTGGTGTAAAGCTCGCCGCCATTGGACTCTTGAGCAGTGGAAATGCGTTCTCTAGAGTGATGAATCACGCCTCACCATCTGGCAGTCCAACAGACGAATCTGGGTTTGGCGGATGCCCGGAGAACACTACTTGCCCCAATGCCCCGTGCACAAAGCAAGTTCTATACAAAAATGGTTTAAGAGAGGTGTGGAAGAACTTGACTGGCTTGCACAGAGCCCTAACGCCAACCCCATCAAACACCTTTGGGATGAACGCCGACCGCGAGCCAGGCCTAATCGCCCAACATCAGTGCCCGACCTTACTAATGCTCTTGTGGCTGAATGGAAGCAAGTCCCTGCAGAAATATTGCAACATCTAGTGGAAAGCCTCATCAGGAGAGTGGAGGCTGTTATAGCAGCAAAGGAGGGACCAACTCCATATTAATGCCCATGATTTTGGAATCAGATGTTTTATGAGCAGGTGTCCACATACTTTTGGTCATGTAGTGCCTACAGTGAGGGCAAAAAGTATTTGATCCCCAGCTGATTTTGTACGTTTGCCCACTGACAAAGAAATGATCAGTCTATAATTTACTGGTAGGTTTATTTGAACAGTGAGAGACAGAATAACAACAAAATCCAGGAAAAGACATGTCAAAAATGTTATAAAGTGATTTGCATTTTAATGAGGGAAATAAGTATTTGTCCCCTTTTTTCCCCTCACTGTATATAAAGGAAGAGAAGCATAGGCCTAACCCCAGAGAGATACAGAGAAATAGAGATATGCTGGTGGCATGCATGACCCCGACATGCATTTCTTTATGTCAGATGGCTACTGCGTCTGTGGTACAGATTTAAACGTACAGAAGAGGCTAATTTGTTCATTTTTAATCCGAATATTTTGTATTAAGATAAACATGTTGTCAGGTTATAGCAGTAACTCTGTTAGGCCTGAAACAGTCTTCATCACCTCAAGTTCAACTCTCAGAGTCAGTTGGAGCGCACTGCCTTCATATCATAGGCCTGCAGTTGCTGAAGCCTAATAATAGCCACACCACACATTTCTAAACTTCATTAGAGTAATATCAGAAGTCAGTCAAGCCATTGTTTATTTGGAAAATACGAGCAGAAGAGTGAATGTAAAGCAGGGAATAAATACACTACCCTCCTGCGCCCAATAAAATAAAATAAACACAACCCTCCCCTATTAACTCAAAACTTTCTATTTTGGGAGCAGCTAAACCATGATTTGGCCAAACAGTAACATCCTGATACATGAAAGTGTTTGCCTTGCCCCTGCTCTCTCCCTGTGCGCTTTGAGTAGCCAAGATTGAAAAAAGGGGGAGGAAGAGAAAGAAATTCTTTATTTTTGTGCAACATTTCAAAATGCAATCACAAAAAGTAACTGTAGCTAGGCTACTGATGTGGTTTTGGTTTTGAGTTTCCCCTTCCTCTGTGATTTGCCCCAAGTGAATAAGCCCTTGTCAGGGGTAGGCAACCCTAGTCCTGGAGTGGCAGGCACTTGATTTAACTGACCTGTAAGACCTGGGGTCTCATTTAGTGTGACTCACCACCTGGATTCAGTCGTATGTAGCAACATTTGAATTAATTTTTATTTTTACATTAGATAAAAGTAGAGATTCAGAGCTACAAACTGGTATACCATAACACTGCATTTTTAAGGAACAATGGGAAAGTAATACTTTGAAAGTTGATAGACTTGTAAACTCACTTTTGAGAAAAGGGCCTTTGAATGTTTTGGTACCTACTGGAGAGCTCTCCTTTGTCTCAGCATTGTTCACACCCTCTTAAGCCAGCCCCACCCATCTCTAAGGATTCACATGAGGTCACGTGCTAAAGACTAAAAGTGGTAGTAGCCTACAATAAAGAAAAATTCCAGGTAAACAGAAAGTGTCCAGATAAAAATAGATGACCCACACAGACACACTTGTCTAAATTGATGGGTCGTGTGAAAGAAATGCTATAATCCCCAGCCACAACCAGTGGTGGAAAAATTACATAATTGTGATACTTGAGGAAAAAAAAAAAGTATAAAATCACTTTAAATTCCTTATATTAAACCAGACAGCACAATTGTATTTAAGACAAATAGCCAGGGGTACAATGTCCTTAAGTATCAAAAGTAAGCGTAAAAATATAAACAATTTCAACTTCCTTATATTAAGCAAACCAGACAGCACAATTGTATTATTTTTTTATTGATGCATAGGCAGGGGAAGACTCCAACACTCAGACATAATTTACAAATTAAGCATTTATGTTTAGTGAGTCTGCCAGATCAGAGTGTCTCACCCTGATCTGTTTCACCTGTCCTTGTGCTTGTCTCCACCCCCTCCAGGTGTCACCCATCTTCCCCTGGGTATTTATAACTGTGTTTGTCTGTGCCAGTTTGTCTTCTCTTGTCAAGTCAACCATCGTGTTATGCCATGCTCCTGCTTTTTTCCCTTTCCTCTGGTTTTTGCTAGTCCTCCTGGTTTTGACCCTTGCCTGCCTTGACTCTGAACCCGCTTGTCTGACCATACTGCCTGCCCTGATCGCGAGCCTGCCTGCCACTCTGTACCTCTTGGACTGACCTTATGATCTTTTGCCTGTCCATGACCATCCTCTTGCCTGCCCCTTGGATTATAATAAATATCAGTGACTCAAACCATCTGCCTCCTGTGTCTGCATCTGGGTTTCGCCCTGTGCCCTCATACAGAGGCAGTATGGATGACCCGGGATGTTCTCTTGATAAGTGTTTGAATTGGACAATTTTTTGGTCAAAATGTAGCAAATACTTTTGGGTGTCAAGGAAAATATATGGAGTAAAAAGTACATTATTTGCTTTACGAATATAGTGAAGTAAAAGTTGCCAAAAATGTAAAGAGTAAAGTAATGTACAGATACCACAAACTACTTTCAATTATTTTTTACATTAGCATACTTTATATACTCTTACACATGCACTTATCACATAGTATTCAATACATAAGTGTGGTGCACATGTACAGTGCATGAGCCATATATTTAAGTGGTGGACACTTGATACGACATCAATATCATGTTACGACCACACTCTGTTCACCTGTTAAATTATACTGTATGTTTTAACTTCGCCATGCTCTGTTTTGGATGAATAGAGCAAAAACCTGAAATTATAAAAGCCTTATCTAATAAGCCCAATTAAATGAGATGTGCATGGTCATTTGTTGTAAGGCTACTTTGGGAATATGAACTCATCATGGCCAGAAATGGTGCAATGGTTATGATATGTATTATGTTGATAAATTAAATATTGTCAAGCCTACCTAAGGAATTTGAAATGAAAGAAAGCAATTTCGACATAATAATTGCCGATAATGACAAAGCAAAAACAGGTTTTATACATTTTTGATAATTCATAAAATAACACAGAAATATCACATTTACATACAGTGCCTTCGGAAAGTATTCAGACCACTTGACTTTTTCCACATTTTGTTACGTTACAGCCTTATTCTAAAATGTATTGAATTGTTTTTTTTTCCCTCATCAATCTACACACAATAGCCCATAATGACAAAGCAAAACAGTTTTTTAGACAGTTTTGCTCAATTAAAAAAAAGAAATATCCCACTTACATAAGCATTCAGGCCCTCTGCTCAGTACTTTGTTGAAACACCTTTGGCAGATATTACAGCCTCGATTCTTCTTGAGTATGACGCTACAAGCTTGGCAAATCCTGTATTTGGGGAGATTCTCCCATTCTTTGCTGGAGATCCTCTCAAGCTCTGTCAGGTTGAATGGGGAGCGTTGCTGCACAGCTATTTTAAGGTCACTCCGGAGATGTTCGATCAGGTTCAAGTCTGGGCTCTGGCTGGGCAACTTTGTCTTGGCTGCGTGCTTAGAGGAGCTGTCCTGTTGGAAGGTAAACCTTCTCTCCAGTCTGAGGTCCTGAGCACTCTGGAGCAGGTTTCTCTATACTTTGCTCCGTTCATCTTTCCCTCGATCCTGACAAGTCTCCCTGTCCCTGCCGCTGAAAAACATCCTCACAGCATGATGCTCCCACCACCATGCTTCACCGTAGGGATGGTGCCAGGTTTCCTCCAGACGTGACGCTTAGCATTCAGGCCAAAGAGTTCAACTTGGTTTCATCAGACCAGAGAATCTTGTTTCTCATGGTCTGAGAGTCTTTAGGTGTCCGTTGGCAAACTCCATGTACCTTTTACTGTCATGTACCTTTTACTGAGGAGTGGCTTCCATCTGGCTACTCTACCATGATTGGTGGAGTACTGCAGAGATGGTTGTCCTTCTGGAAGGTTCTCCCATCTCCACAGAGGAACTCTAGAACTCTGTCAGAGTGACCATTGGGTTCTTGGTCACCTCCCTGACAGACCAAGGCCCTTCTCCTCACTGATTGCTCAGTTTGGCCAGGTGGACAGCTATGGAATGTTTTTATGCTTCCAAACTCCTTCCATTTAAGAATGATGGAGGCCACTGTGTTCTTGGGGATCTTCAATGCTGCAGAAATGTTTTGGTACCCTTCCCCAGATCTTTGTCTTGACACAATCCTGTCTCGGATCTCTACGGACAATTCCTTTGACCTCACGACTTGGATTTTGCTCTGACATGCACTGGCAACTGTGGGACCTTATATAGACAGGTGTGTGCCTTTCCAAATCATGTCCAATCAATGGAATTTACCACAGGTGGACTCCAATCAAGTTGTAGAAACATCTCATGGATGATCAATGGAAACAGGATGCACCTGAGCTCAATTTCGAGTCTCATAGCAAAGGGTCGGAATACTTATGTAAATAAGGTATTTCTCTTTTTGTTTTGAATAAATTAGCAAAAATGTCTAAAAAACAGTTTTTCATTGTCATTATGGGGTATTGTGTGTAGATTGCTGAGGAATTTGTTTAATTTAATCAATTTTGGAATAAGGCTGTAACATAACAACATGTGGAAACAGTCAAGGGGACTGAATGCTTTCTGAAGGCACAGTATTTAGTTATATGAAGTGTGTCCAATTAAATGAGAGATGAGACGAATGGTAGCCTTTAATAACTTATTGTAGGCCTATAGGCTATTTCATGAGTATGACATTAGTCAAAACAGGTGAGGAATTTATTCTGCAATGTCATGGAAATTAAATAAATAACCATAAATAGATTTCTAATTATTTTAGAATACAAAGATAAAATAAATAGATAGGATACTTTTGCCTTCTTGCAATGCAATACTTCAACATCAAGAAACAGTGTGTATGCATGGTCTCCTCTCCCGCTCCTCTACCTCTCCTCTACCTCTCTCCTAGACACATATCCATTACACCTCACCTTTACCTCTCCTTTACCTCTCCTCTACCTCTCCTCTACCTCTACCTCTCTCCTCTACCTTTCCCCCCACCTTTCCTCTGCCTCTCTCCTCTACCTCTCCTATATCTCTCCTCTACCTTTCTTCTCTATCCATCTTCTATCTATCCTCTATTTATCCTATATTTCTCCTATACCTCTCTCCTCCATATCTCTCCTCTACCTCTCCATTACCCCTCTACTCTACCTCTCCTCTATCTCTCTTCTACCTTTCTTCTATCTATCCTTTATTTATCCTATATTTATCCTCTACCTCTCTCCTCTACCTCTATCCTCTACATCTCCTCTCTCTCTCTTCTCTACACCTCTCCCTCTCCTTTACCACTCCTCTACATCTCTCCTCTACCTCTCCTCTATTTCTCCTCTACCTCTTCCTCCACGTCTGTCCTCAACCTCTCCTCTGTCTTTTCTCTACCATTCTCATCTACATCTATCTCTCTACCTCTCCTCTACCTCTCTCCTCTACCTCTCTCCTCTGCCTCTACCTCTTTCATCTACCTCTATCTCTCCTCCACCTCAACTCTCTACCTCTCTCCTATACATCTCCTCTATCTCTTCTCTACACCTCTTCCTCTCCTTTACCGCTCCTCTACATCTCTCCTCTACCTCTCCTCTACCTCTCCTCTTCATCTCTCCTCTACTTCTACCTCTACTCTATTTCTCCTCTACCTCTTCCTCTACATCTATCCTCTACCTCTCCTCTGTCATTTCTCTACCACTCTCATCTACACTCTATATCTCCTCTACCTCTCTCCTCTAACTCCCTACTTTACCTCTCCTCTATCTCACCTCTACCTCTTCCTCTACCTCTCTCCTCTACCTCTCCTCTATTTCTCCTCTACCTCTTCCTCTACATCTGTCCTCTACCTATCCCCTGTCTTCTTTCTACAACTCTATCTCTCCTCACCCTCTCTCTTCTACCTCCCTCCTCTACCACCCTCCTCTAGTTTTCATCTACCTCTCTCCTCTACCTCCTTCTTCTACCTCTCCTCTATCTCTCCTCTACCTCTTCCTCTACCTCTCTCCTCTACCTCTCATTTATTTTTCCTCTACATCTGTCCTCTACCTCTCGTCTGTCTTTTCTCTACAACTCTATCTCTCCTCTACCTCTCCCCTCTACCTCTCACCTCTACCTCCCTCCTCTACCACCATCCTCTAGTTTTCTTCTTCCTCTCTCCTCTACCACTCCCATCTACCTCTCCTTTGTCTCTCCTCGACCTCTCTCCTCTACCTCTATCCTCTACCTCTCCTCTACCTCTCTCATCTACATCTCCTCTAGCTTTCCTCTATCTCTTCTCTACACCTCTCCCTCTCCTTTACCACTCCTCTACCACCATCCTCTAGTTTTCTTCTTCCTCTCTCCTCTACCACTCCCATCTACCTCTACTTTGTCTCTCCTCGACCTCTCTCCTCTACCTCTATCTTCTACCTCTCTACTCTACCTCTCCTCTACCTCTCTCATCTACATCTCCTCTAGCTTTCCTCTATCTTTTCTCTACACCTCTCCCTCTCCTTTACCACTCCTCTACATCTCTCCTCTACCTCTCCTCTACCCCTCCTCTTCATCTCTCCTCTACCTCTATTCTACCTCTACTCTATTTCTCCTCTACCTCTTCCTCTACATCTGTCCTCTACCTCTCCTCTGTCTTTTCTCTACGACTCTCGTCTACACCTCTATCTCTCCTCTACCTCCTCTACCTCTCCTCTACCTCTCTACTCTATCTTTCCTCTATCTCACCTCTAGCTTTCCTCTACCTTATCCTCTACCTCTCCCATCTAGCTCTCCTATGTATCTCCTCTACCTCTCTCCTCTACCTCTCATCTACCTCTCTCCTCTAAACCTCAACCTCTCCTCTACCTCTCTCCTCTATCTTTCCTCTACCTCTCCCATCTACACCTCCTATGTCTCTCCTCTACCTCTCTCCTCTATCTTTCCTCACCTCTCTCCTCTCTCCCTCCTCTACCTCTCTCCTCCCTCTCTCCTCTTTCTCTCCTCTATCTCTGCTCTCCATCTCCCCTATATCTCACCTCTATCTTTCTTCTACCTCTCCTCTACCTCTCCTCTAGAGCTCCTCTACCTCTCCTATACAGTACCTCTCCTCTTAGAATGCAAAGGTGAAAAAAATAGATTTTTGCTCAACTGCCAATGATTGCATCTTGTTAATATATTTAGCTACCATTTTTTTGTTATAAATAAGTAATGTATTCCCCATTTGCACAAGGCTACTAGGCTACTTTTGCCTTCTTGCATTGCAATACTTCAACCACTAGAAACTGTGCATATACATGGTCTCTTCTCCCTCTCCTCTACCTCTTTCCTCAATACCTCTTCTTTACACCTCTCCCATCTACCTCTCATCTACCTCTCTCCTCTATACCTCTCCTATACACCCCTACCTCTCCTCTCCTCTCCCTGTCTTCCATACCACTCCCCTCTACCTCTATTCTACCTCTCTCTACCTCTCCTATATCTCTCCTCTACCTCTCTCCTCTACCTCTCTCCACTACTTCTCTGCCACCTCGCTCCTCTACCTCTCCTATGTCTCTCCTCTACCTCTCTCCACTACCTCTCTCTGCCACCTCTCTCCTCTACCTCACCTATATCTCTCCTCTACCTCTCTCCGCTGTCCTCTACATATCCTTTACACCTCACCTCTACCTCTCTCTTCTACCTCTCTCTACCTCTCCTCTACCTCTCCTCTACCTCAACCATCTACCCCTCTCCTCTACCTCTCCTCTATTTCTCCTATATCTCCCCTCTACCTCAATCCTCTATCTCTCCTCTACCTCAACCCTCTACCTCTCTCCTCTGTCTTTCCACTATCTCTTCTCTACACCTCTCCCTCTCCTTTACCGCTCCTCTACATCTATCCTATGGCTCTCCTCTACCTCAAACCTCTACCTCTATCTTTCCACTATCTCTTCTCTACACCTCTCCCTCTCCTTTACCACTCCTCTACATCTCTCTTATGGTTCTTTGCTACCTCTATCTCTCCTCTACTTCTATCTCTCCTCTAACTCTTTCATCTACGTTTCTCCTCTGTCTTTTCTCTTCCACTCTTCTCTACCTCTCCTCTACACCTCTTCTCTACCTCTCCTCTACCCCTCCTTTGTCTCTCCTCTATATCTCTCCTATTCCTATCCTCTACCTCTCCACTATTTTTACTCTACCTCTCTTTACCTGTCCTCTTGATTCCCTCTACCTTTCCACTACATCTCTCCTCTACATCTCTCCTCTATATCTTCTCCACATTTCTCCTCTTCACGCATGAGTATTAAAAACATAAAGAAGTGTTTCAAAGCCAGAATTTCTGTTCCATAATTATACACAGATGGTTAGTGGTTTGCTGTAATGGGAGCCCTTTTTTTTAATCTCTAACTGAAACATAACTGATCTAATGAGGATGATTGTGAGCAGTAATTGGTACAAAGGACTTTAAATGTCAACACAGGTTAGTCATTATAGAAACAAAGCATACGTGTGTGTGTGTGTCCGTGTGTGCATGCATGCGTTCGTGTGCAGGAGAGAGAAAAGGAGAGAGAGAAATAAAGTGTATGATAAAAGGAGCAACAAGCTCTCACAGTCTCAAGTCAGAATTAGACGTTCATCCATGTTTCTCATAGTCAATTTTTTAAGTTGTTCCAATATTTTGAATTGTTTGCTTACTTCTCTGTATCGTTTCTAGCTTAAGTTACGGCATTAACTCTCCTCTATTAACTCTCCTCTATTAAGGTCAATTATTAACTCAGAATCGTTAAGTTTTGGGATAGGCTTAAAACTAAAAAATCTAAAACAACTTTCTATTGCTGGATTCAAACATGCAAACTTTAGAACCACAGGCAGATGCTAATGCCCATCCACATCCACAACGTAACAGCGCCTAAAACTGACTGATACTGACTTGTATCACAGGTGACCTGCCTGAAAAGGAGATTGTTGAACCCCTTAACCAGTTAGAGCTCTAGGGGCGCTATTTCATTTTTGGATAAAAAACGTTCCCGTTTTAAGCGCGATATTTTGTCACGAAAAGATGCTCGACTATGCATATTCTTGACAGTTTTGGAAAGAAAACACTCTGAAGTTTCAGAATCTGCAAAGATTTTGTCTGTAAGTGCCCCAGAACTCATTCTACAGGCGAAACCAAGATGATGCATCACCCAGGAATTAGCAGAATTTCTGAAGCTCTGTTTTCCATTCTCTCCTTATATGGCTGTGATTGCGCAAGGAACGAGCCTACACTTTCTGTCGTTCGCCCAAGGTCTTAGCAGCATTGTGACGTATTTGTAGGCATATCATTGGAAGATTGGCCATAAGAGACTACATTTTCCAGAGGTCCGCCCGGTGTCCTTTGTCTAAATTTGTGCGTAATCTTCAGGTGCGGTCATTTTCTCCTGGGATTCAGGAGAGAAAGCATGTATCCAAGAACGATGTATCAATGAAGAGATATGTGAAAAACACCTTGAGGCTTGATTCTAAAAAACGTTTGCCATGTTTTCAGTCGATATTATGGAGTTAATTTGGAAAAAAGTTTGCGTTTTGAGGACTGAATTTATGGATTTTTTTTGGTAGCCAAATGTGATGTATAAAACGGAGCTATTTCTAATACACAAGGAATCTTTTTGGAAAAACTGAGCATCTGCTATCTAACTGAGAGTATCCTCATTGAAAACATCAGAAGTTCTTCAAAGGTAAATGATTTTATTTGAAGGCTTTTATGTTTTTGTTAATGTTGCGTGCTGGATGCTAACGCTAATGCTAACGCTAAATGCTAACGCGAAATGCTAACTCTAGCTAGCTACTTTTACACAAATGATTGTTTTCCTATGGTTGAGAAGCATATTTTGAAAATCTGAGATGACAGTGTTGTTTACAAAAGGCTAAGCTTGAGAGATGGCATATTTATTTCATTTCATTTGCGATTTTCATAAATAGTTAACGTTGTGTTATGCTAATGAGCTTGCTGATAGATTTACACAATCCTGGATACAGGGGTTTTTTCATAGCTAAACGTGACGCAGAAAACGGAGCGATTTGTCCTAAACAAATAATCTTTCAGGAAAAACTGAACATTTGCTATCTGAGAGTCTCCTCATTGAAAACATCTGAAGTTCTTCAAAGGTAAATGATTTTTTTGAATGCTTTTCTGTTTTTTTGTGTAAATGTTGCCAGCTGAATGTTAATGCTAAATGCTACGTTAGCCATCAATACTGTTACACAAATGCTTGTTTTGCAATGGTTGAGAAGCATATTTTGAAAATCTGAGATGACAGTGTTGTTAACAAAAGGCTAAGCTTGAGAGATGGCATATTTATTTCATTTCATTTGCGATTTTCATGAATAGTTAACGTTGCGTTATGGTAATGAGCTTGAGTCTGTATTCACGATCCCGGATCCGGGATGGGGAGATCAGAAAGGTTAAGGATTGGCCCCTTTTTTTCAATTTTTGCCTAAAATGACATACCCAAATCTAATTTCCTGTAGCTCAGGCCCTGAGGCAAGGATATGCATATTCTTGGTGCCATTTGAAAGGAAACACTTTGAAGTTTGGGGAAATGTGAAAGGAATGTAGGAGAATATAACACATTCGATCTGGTAAAAGATAATACAAAGAAAAAACAACAGTTAAAAAAAAATATAAAACATATTTGAAATGCAAGAGAAAGGCCATAATGTATTATTCCGACCCAGGTGCAATTTAGATATTGGCCACCAGATGGCATCAGTGTATGTTCGGTTTTACCCAGATACAATGAACCATTGCATTTCTGTTCAAAATATTGCATCAAGACTGCCCAAATGTGCCTAATTTGTTTATTAATAACTTTTCATGTTCAAAACTGTGCACTTTGCTCAAACAATAGCATGCTATTTTTTCACTGTAATAGCTACTCTAAATTGGACAGAGCAGTTAGATTAACAACAATTGAAGCTTTCTGCCAATATCAGATATGTCTATGTCCTGGGAAATGTTACTTACAACCTCATGCTAATCACATTAGCCCACTTTAGCTCAACCGTCCTGCAGGGGACCCACCAATCCTGCGAGCAGGCTTCTCCTGGAGGGGTGTGGGATTTGGCAGGGTAGCCAATCTGGATGGTTTAATCCTTTAACAGGGAGGCTCTGCTCTTACTGGGATATTAAACTGCATACTGATAAGTTGTAAGAGAGGAAACACACTAGAGTGAATGTCGGTTGTGTGCAGTAGATTACCTGCTGGGTGTAGACGAACAGTGGCGATTCAACATGTAGAATCTAAGTGTCAAGGTTAGTTGTACATGCATTAGCCTGGTCTCAGGGGTATATCATCTGTGTTACATAGGATAACCTGTACAGATATCATGTATCTAGTGAGTAGTTGATAATGAAATAGGTTGTACCTCCATCCCTCACTTTTATTACAAATACACTCATGTGCACACATAAACACACTGCCCTCTCCCTCTATCCACGAGAGCCTGGTGGTGGTCAATAACAGCTTCAAATATTAGGTCGACCTCTAATGCGGACTCACACACACACACACACACACACACACACACACACACACACACACACACACACACACACACACACACACACACACACACACACACACACACACACACACACACTGACCCCTATAGTCTTCTTGTCATAAGGCTGCCTGTCACTGACTCCTATAGTCTTCTTGTCATAAGGCTGTCTGTCACTGACCCCTATAGTCTTCTTGTCATGAGGCTGCCTGTCACTGACCCCTATAGTTTTCCTGTCATAAGGCTGCCTGTCACTGACTCCTATAGTCTTCTTGTCATAAGGCTGCCTGTCACTGACCCCTATAGTTTTCCTGTCATAAGGCTGCCTTTCACTGACTCCTATAGTCTTCTTGTCATAAGGCTGCCTGTCACTGACCCATATAGTGTTCTTGTCATGAGGCTGCCTGTCACTGACCCCTATAGTTTTCCTGTCATAAGGCTGCCTGTCACTGACTCCTATAGTCTTCTTGTCATAAGGCTGCCTGTCACTGACCCCTATAGTTTTCCTGTCATAAGGCTGCCTGTCACTGACTCCTATAGTCTTCTTGTCATAAGGCTGCCTGTCACTGACCCCTATAGTCTTCCTGTCATAAGGCTGCCTGTCACTGACCCCTATATTATTCCTGTCATAAGGCTGCCTGTCACTGACCCCTATAGTCTTCTTGTCATAAGGCTGCCTGTCACTGACCCCTATAGTCTTCCTGTCATAAGGCTGCCTGTCACTGACCCCTATATTCTTCCTGGCATAAGGCTGCCTGTCACTGATCCCTATATTCTTCTTGTCATAAGGCTGCCTGTCACTGATCCCTATAGTCTTCTTGTCATAAGGCTGCCTGTCACTGATCCCTATATTCTTCCTGTCATAAGGCTGCCTGTCACTGACCCCTATAGTCTTCTTGTCATAAGGCTGCCTGTCAGAGAAATCTCTGTTCTGAGAGTTACCGTCAGTACAGCACCATATTACAAAGAGAAATGGGGGGAAGAGACATTATTTTTAGAGGGGAAAGAGAGGATGGAGAGCGAGATAGGATGGGGTAGAGAGAGGATGGCCGAGAGGAGAGAGGTGACAGAAAGAGAGAGGGGAGAGAGAGGGAGAGAGAGACATTACGAAGGACTTCCACTGGGCCTCTTAAATAAAGATGATGGGTCTGGCCAATTACAGAGAAATCACTAAATTCGCATCGCAGCCACACACACACATAGATACATACACACACTCCCACAAGCATCACACACATCCCAGAACTAGGGAGAAAAGCAGAGGGTTGTCTTTAACTTCTCCAGCAGTACAGAACCCATTCCATCCTTCCATCCATCCATCCCTCCATAAATTATTCATTAACTCTCTCAAATCATTTCCATTGCAATTCATCTTCCATTTTTCTCAAAGCTAAACAATCCTAATGTAATTTCATTTAACGCAGAGTCAGATTGAACGGCTGTGGTAATATTTAGATGGATATTAGAGGCCATTTGAATCAATCATTTCTCAAATCAGGTGCCGGGATGGCGCACTGTTCAGTGCACCATTAACCATTAAACATGAGCCCCGTGAAACCTCAAACTGACTGGAAATCAGTTGGTTAGCCAAACGCCTTGAGGTCTATCAGATGACTGGGGCTATGTCCCAAATGGCACCCAATTTCCTATATAGTGCACTACTTTTGATCAGGACCAATAGGGTTCTGGTCAAAAGTAGTGCACTATGTAGGGAATATTATGCCATTTGGTATGCAGACTGGTTATCAGACCAGAGAACATCTGTGATTTATCAAGCTAGATGTAGCCTCAAGCTGTTCACTGTCTTCTAATCTACTCCATATGTCCATGGTTGTGTCCCTATTCCCTATATTGTGTGCTATGTTATACCTGGGTCCATGTTGCCATGGCACTCTACATGGTGAATAGGGTGCCATTTGAGATGCCTCCCTTATGTTTCACTTCACTGTAATATGATCTGTGTTATATATGTGGTAATCCTGGAGGCTATATTCTAACAACATTGATGTTAATCTCTCTGTGAGGCAGATCTATCTCTGCTGAGGTAACCACAGTATATTGGATTTAAGCCTACTATGTGGAGATGTGAAGTGTATTGAACTTAGACTTTAGAATCCATTTGGTGGATTACATTCTGAAGTGAACCTAATCCTATGAGAATCACTGGGATTTCACAGGGTAATGTTGTGGCTCAAAAGCATAATCGAAACACAGCTCAAAATCGTAATCCTAAACCCTTCCATTCATGTTGACATCTTGACCCCTAGCCAGAGTGCCATCTGACCACTAGCCGGGATGCTGCCCTGACCCCTACCCTGACCCTTAGCTAGAGTCTGAACATTGGCCTGTGTGTGAAGTGGTGAGGTTGGACCCAGGTGCAGAGAAGAGTCCAGACGATTAATCAGTGGTTAAGGATAAACATAAATACTTTACTGAGACATGGTAGCCAAAGGATCATTGTACATTGATAAAAAAAATAAAAACACTGAGTCTCAAAAACTCACTCAGGAAACAAACGCACACAGTAAACAATTCAAAATTCTGCAAAGGACAACAGAAAACATACCTCTTTTAACAGAGAAATCATAGTGAGTAAATAGGACACACCTGAGAGTTGTTAATGTCTCTAGGACAATCTCTGCTTCCCTATTGTGACAGGTGGAACCATGACAGTACCCCCCCTTCTAGGAACGGCTCCAGCTGCAGAGCCAAGGCAACTACCACGTAGTTGGTTGAAGTCCCGAACAAGTCCCGGATCCATGATGTCCCGGACAGGCACCCATGCCCGCGCATCGGGCCGCAGCCCGCCAGTTCACCAGGTAGTGCAGAGTGTCTCGTACCCGAAGTGCCTCCAAAAGACGCCAGATAGTGTAGGCAGGGCGACCATCAACAAGTCAAGGTGGCGGAGGGGCAGGTGAGGGGGTGAGAGAAGGTACTTGAGACGGGAGACATGGAAGGATGGACAGACCCTCATAGACCTGGTAAGCTGGAGACGATAGGTGACCGGGTTGATGCGACTCAGGATCTTGAATGTTCCAGTGTAGAGTGGAGTGAGCTTCCACGAGTCCACCTTTAAGGGAAGATCACAGGTGGACAGCCACACTCGTTGACCCAGTCGGAGGAGCTGAAGAGGCCTTCGATGCCGGTTTGCCTGGTGTTGGTGTCGGGCAGAGGAGCAGAGCAAGGAGGATCGCGCTCTGATCCAGATGCGAGGACATCGTCGAATGAATGCCTCAGCTGATGGCACCTCCGCATCTGCCTCTTGTTCAGGAAACGGGGGAGGGGGGGTGAACCCGAACTGACACTCAAAAGGGCGACAGTCCAGTGGACAAGTTTGGCAGTGTGTTATGAGCATACTTCGCCCAGACGAGGAACTTGCTCCAGTTGCTGACCTGGGTGGAAATGAAACAGCACCTGGTTGGCCAATTCCGTTTGCCCATTTGACTGTGGGTGGAACCCTAAGGAGAGACGCACCGACGCTCCCAACAGGGAGCAGAAGGCTTTCCAATACCTTGCGATGAACTGGGGCCCATGATCTGAGACAAGGTGTTGTCGAAAGACATGGCCATTCATGAGATCAGCTGTCGCCTTTGTTGAGGGAAACTTGGGTAAGGCGATGAAATCGACGACCACCAGGATACTGGTAAGTCCTTGAGATGGAGGTAACCCTGTGATAAAGTCTACAGATGGGTGGGACCAGGGCCGGCTGGGGACGGGCAGAGGTTGGAGCAACCCAGCCAGTCGCTGTCATGAGGACTTGCTTTGGGCACAGATTGAATAGGTCGCAACAAAGGATCTCACATCCTGAATCATGTTGGGCCACCAGAATTTCCAAGCTCAGGAACTCCAGTGTTCGATTAGGATGTGTTCCGGAATGGTCTTGGAGAGGATCAGGATGTCGTCGAGGTAAACAAAGACAAACCAAATCAACATATCCCTAAAAGTGTCATTGACCAATTCTTGGAAGACTGCCGGTGAGTTCGATAATCCGAATTTCATGACTCATAGTGCCAGCCAGGTGTGTTATAGGCAGTTTTCCATTCAGCTCACTCCCTGATTCTAACCAGATTGTAAGCGTTGTAGAGGTCCAGTTTGGTGAAGAATTAGGCCAGCTCCAAGGCGTCTGACATCAGGGTAGGGGGTAACAATTCTTAATTGTGATCCTGTTCAGCCCTCGGTAATCGATCGCAGACCTCTATCCTTCTTTCCTATGAAGAAGAACCCTGCCCCAGCTGGGGATGTTGAGGCGCGAATGAAACATGCCTCAAGCAACTCCCCTATGTAATTGTCCATGACTGCAGCTTTAGGGTTCTAGAGGGAGTAAAGACGGCCCCGGGGAGAGGTGGAGCCGGGCAGAAGTACTATGGCACAGCCGTATGGACGATGAGGAGGGAGGGTGGTGGCTTGCCTCTTTCTGAAGGCCTCCAGGAGGCCGAAGTATTCGGGAGGGAGAGCAGAGAAGTCTTGGTCTTCAATGGAGACAGGTGGATGCAGCAAGGCTCTAGGTAGGGGTCTTAGACATTTAGTCTTGCAGTTTTTACCCCAGTCTAGTAGGTATCACATAGACCAGGATGGTAGTGGTTATGTAGGGATAGCCAGGGGTATGCTAGGATAATTGGGTTCTCGGTAGTCGTGATCAAAAGAAAACTAAGAGTCTCTGAGTGATTCACCCCAACCTGCAGTGGAATGGGCTTGGTCTGATATTCCACCTGACTGGAGCCAATGGGGCATCCATTGAATCTGCAGAGCGATGGGACATTTCAGGCAGGGGATTTGTAATTCTCTGGTGAAGTCTTGATCAATTAATTAATCTGCGGCCCTGGAGTCTATGAAGGCTTGAATCTGGTGCTGATGGTTGTCCGAGTGAGGGGTTGTGGGTAGTGACAGACGGTGACTGGGTAGCCGGGGGGTAACTGTTTCCCGTCAGTTCTGGGCATGTAGCACGGAGTTGGCCGAGACCTCCACAGTAGAGGCAGCACACTCCTGTGGGCTCAGACGTATGTGTCGCAGCTGCATGTGCTCCTCAATGCTGGGTTCGTGGGACTTGGGGTGCTCAGGAAACCCGGGACACTGGGGTGGTGTCAAAAAGATGCTCTCTCATGCATTCTCGGAGGTGGTTGTCAATCCTGATTGCCAGCGTTATCAGGGACTCGAGGTCCTCTCCCAGTACTCGAGAGGTCAGTTCACCCTTGATGGAGTCAGACAAACCCTGGTGGAAAGCGGTGACCAGTGCCTCCATATTCCAACCACTCTCGGCAGCACGGGTGCGGAACTCAATGGCGAAGTCAGCCACTAGTCTGGCCCCTTGGCGGATGTTGAACAGTTGGCTGGCCACTTCTCTTCTGCCAACAGGGTGGTTGAAGACTAGTCTTAGCTAGGTAGTGAAGGCTAATATGGAGCTGCAAACACACACGGTACACAATTCAAGCTTCTGCAAAGGACAACAGAAAACACACCTCTTTTAATGAGTAAATAGGACACACCTGAGTGTCGTTAATGCCTCTAGGATGGTCTCAGCCACCCTCTGGTGACAGATGGAACCATGACAGGGTGCCACACACACACATATACACACACAGCGCCACTGACCATCGCTACCTGACCCCTAGCCTAAGCACAATAAGCTAGAGTCTCACCCATGGTGAATACAAACACACTGTTTGTGTCCCAAATGGCACCCGATTCCCTTAATAGTGCCAATTGGAACACACTCTCTACCTGGCACCTAGCCACGTTAGAACACAGAGAGAGGAAATCAACCAAATGTCAAAGGTCAGACGCAGCCCACTGAGCCCAGGCTGTCAGAAAGGTTTTTCAACTTCTCAGAAGAATAATTAGATTCAGGGTTCAAGGCAATAAAAAATAAGAAGAAAAGGCTCTGAATAATGCATGGGATTTTTATGGGATGGGATGCGTTTGTGCATGGAGAATTTCCCCCTTTTCTAAAAGGTGAAAAGTGAGGAAAACGAGAGTAGATAGTAAAGTGTTTTCCAACTGTTTCACAGTTACCAAGGCCCAAAAGTAGTGCACTACATAGGGAATAGGGTGTATTTGGGACATAACCAGTGGGGTTTTACTGTTACAGTATGTGAGCTTTTCCACTATTTAAATATAAGTAGTGAGAATACTCAGTAAATGAATCACTTTATAACAGACCTAATAAAAACACATTTTCAATGCAGAAGCAATATTAACCAAATTATTTCTTTCTCTATGATATCGATCTTGTAGTGGAAAATGAAGAAGCTGATACTTGCATCTGGTGACTTGCAGCCGCAGGTGCAGCGTGATGACTCAATCACGATTTATGACATTGTCTGGATGGCTGACCATATAATGGATATCATAGGAGTCAAACACACCTTATATGTGGCTTCCTCTGGTGCGGGACAATCCCACAGACCCTGAGAGCATGGACACCGTTGGAGGGGTGAAGACAGATTAAAACCTTAATTGAGTAAATTAATATTACTTTGTCAATTAAATTGGTTTGTTTGGTTTGTTTCAAGAGTTCTTAAAGCGCAGCACATTTTTTTATGTTCTATTGTGCTGTGGGTGCTATGGATTTTTACTGTGTTAATCAGTTCAAAGAGGGAGCGACACAGATGTGCTCCTGTCATGTAGATAACAGTTGTGATGATCACATTCAAGAATGTGTCTGGTGTTTTTATACCTTTGTTTATTGTTTTGGCAAGCAAAGTGATGTTAATTAGACAATGGGAGACACTGACATTTGACTCTCTGGGAGAATAAAAGATGGATTAAACCTTTGTTCATGGTGTCATTGTAAAACAATCTCCTGGTGTAGGTTTCATGACACTATAGTGTGTTTTTATACTTTTAAACGAAGATGGTGTGTACCGTTTTGGTATGTACCATTTGATAATTGTATTCTTATTCTTACTGCGTATCTGTAATAAATCTGTTTACTTTTGTAAAGGATATGAACGGTAGTCGTCATATTTCTGAGTAATATTCCTTGAATTATTATTTGATGTATGGTATAATGGTAAATGTTATCTCTACACTATATACATACAATTAGATTATGCATAGGTTCTAATTTAACATAACTGGCTAAAATATCTTAATAAAATAAAGCTTGGACTATGATCCCTATAGACAGCTCATAAATCCTATAAGTCTCCCAATAATCACATAAAGGTATCTTATAACAAATGTAATTATAGTATCCGAATGTAGATGCGTAGACTCACAAGCTGGCTAAATTCATTGGTGTACATCTATGACCCACTGCATAGCTTTTATTCACATAATAATGAAGTCAGATTGAATGTAATGTTTTATTCAACAATTTTAACATTCAACTACAATCTCTCTCCACCTCCAGCATAATCCACACTCTCTCTTAGACAATCTTACTCAACGTTAAATTAAGAGTCTTACTCTGAAGAAAGTAGGAGAAACTATCCCAATTGGAGGGTCTCGGTTCAGTGGATTGCAATGCTGTTCACCCAAGACGGTGTGCTGTTCTAACCTAGCATTGATGCTCAGTACAGTAAACCCCATATGGGAACCTTTGGTGTTGCATGAACCCTACTGTTGTCTCATGTTAGTAGCTTACAACATCGGTCCATCCCTGCCACGATGGACGCAGGATTCAAACCCTTGCCGAAACAAAACAACATACTACAGAAGCATCAGTCAATACCACTGACCTAGAAAAGTCAAGGCCTTTCTGGGTCTACGGCGACATTAGTTCAGGTCTCAGGAAGGCAGTAACGATGCCTTGCCACTTGCCATGGATGTTGTATTGTGTTAGCTAGCCCCATGCTTACCCTGGGTATTCCTATGGAGTGTGATCTAGTGTAACTATGTTGTGTGACTGCCTGCATCCTGCATGTCCCTGACTGATTGGTTAGGGTTTAACGTACTGTGGTACTGTTTTAGCTAGCTCCATCCTAACCCTGTATTACTGTAGATTACAAAATGTGGCTACAGTGTGTGGTTGCTGCATCGTGACTGATTGGGCTGCTTGTTAGCTTGTCTTTGATCATTAAGCTGAACGTTGTCACCGCCTCTAGTGTCATAAATTATAACGTCGCCAGCGTAACTTTGATCTAGACAAATATTATTCAAATTTTTTTGCCGTTGTTTGGCGACGTGTTACAGACTCCAGCTCTTAAAGTCTCCTTGTTAAAGAGTCCGGCAGCTGAGGATAAATGTACCTTTTTAAAAACCTTTTCTTCTCTTCCTCTCATCCTCGCTTCCTCTCTTCCTCTCATCCTCTCATTCTTTCATCCTCTCACTCTGTCTTCACAGCCTCTCAATCTGGGACCTGTTGAGCGTATCTGTACATGTCCGATAGGAAACATTCATTCTTTGTTTTCCATTGCAATGCACTTTAAAATGTTTTCCGTTGCATCCCCTAATTAACAGAACCCAGGTCTGTGTTGGAGAGAGTGTCAGCCTGAACCATATGACTGTCTCCTCAGGAGATAGCACCTGCAGATGTCAGTCCTATATGGTCCTGGGAGCCAGCCATGGCTAATGTCTGGACACTGAATCGACATGTCTCTATGAATACACAAGTGAAGGTGAGGATATAACAGGGATTGTGTGTGTGTGTGTGTGTGTGTGTGTGTGTGTGTGTGTGTGTGTGTGTGTGTGTGTGTGTGTTGAATTGAGACCAGAGAAAGGTTCTTGACCCCAGCTGTGCAGGGTTGTCTTGTGGAGTATATATGGGAGACTGAGCTGAATGTCATCACAGCAATATTTCTCATGAAAACTAAAAGAGAAGTAGTTACACTCTTGTCAACCCTCAACCAGGAAAGACTGGCATGCTTGTTGTTTATTTTACTGCTGTACAATATGTGCAGTTAAGAGCAAGGTGTGCTGCTCTGGTCTGAGC
This sequence comes from Oncorhynchus mykiss, assembly GCF_013265735.2. NCBI lineage: Eukaryota > Metazoa > Chordata > Actinopteri > Salmoniformes > Salmonidae > Oncorhynchus > Oncorhynchus mykiss. The sequence continues at coordinate 79,534,601 of NC_048569.1, read as the reverse complement.
CACAGCCTCTCATTCTGTTTCCCACTCAGTGTGACCTTCACACCACGCACACAAGCACACAGACACACACACACACACACACACAGACACACACACAGACACACAGACAGACACACACTTCTCTCCACACATACAAATCGATTCCTTGTTCACAGAAATACACAAGCCCCAAAAAACACTCACACACTCTCTTGCACACATACATTTTCACAGAACCAACCCTATGGCAGGGTATCTTCAACAAAAGTTGTTGAGGAAACGGTGCTGGTTTGTGGTTTGTTTTATAACATCTCTCCATGGCTCGAGGTAAGATCCTGGCCTGCTTCACTTGTTCTACACCTCATCAATATGGAGGAACAGTTGGTGGAATTGGCCCGGAGGTAGAGTAGAGATGTGGGTGACTTTTTAAGAGAGCTCAAGTTATTTAGGTCAAAGAAGGAAAGCTAAACTCATCTGGGTGCGTGGTCTGCAGAATCATCACTCAGTTTAGAGCAAGCACATTGTGTTTGGATCAGTGTTTTGCAGGGGGAGCCATCGTGTGGAAGGAAATGCATCAAACTAGTTTCCACCAAACTCTCAAATACTGTAGCACCCTATTCCCTATATAGTACACTACTTTTCACCATAGTCCTATGGGCCCTGGTTAAAAGTAGAGCACTAAATAGGGAATAGGGTGCCATTTGGAACATATCCCTGGTCTAAAAGCAGTCACTCTTTATCCAGTCTCTGTAGCAGCAGGATGACATGCTGATTGTATAAAGGATGTTATGCTAACAGTTGTGTTGATACAGGGCTTAAATACACTGTCCTTCTGTCTGTGTAACAAAGTGACAGAAGTCAGGTGACATGGCGATAGCATGGGAATACAATGGCTCAACCGAAATGGCACCCTATTCCCTAAATAGTCCACTAGTTTTGACCAGAGCCGTATATGACCTGGTCAAAAGTAGTGCACTATATGTGGAATAGGGTGCCATTTGGGACACCGCCAATGTGAGACTGGGACCCACTTAATTTACATTTATTGTCAGTGCCGTGATAGGCCAACAAACACACAAAGCCTACATAACCAAGTCAAAACAAAGAATGGGCTTTGCTGTGTAGCACATACACATGCATGCTTACAGAAATCACAGTATGCTAATGATATTTTTTATCTGTTTTAATGAACTATGGAAGACAGAGCACTCCCTCTCTCATGTGCCTAGGCTCGGCTAGACCTAAATGTGCACAATAAAAGATCACGTTGCACACACAACACCACTTTCACAGAATAGGAACAATGTAACAGGAAAATGACTTGTGTGTCGATGTTGCCTCAGTGGGTATTCCGTCATGATGGGATGGGTGGTTGGAGGATGGTGGTCTCAGTCTGAAGATCTGAAGATCTTGTACAACGCTATGTACTACTCCCTTCACAGAACAGTGCAAACTGTCTCTAACCAGAAAAGAAAGAGGAGTGGGAGGCCCCGGTGCACAACTGAGCAAGAGGACAAGTTTGAGAAACAGACGCCTCAGAAGTCCTTAACTGGCAGCTTCATTAAATAGTACCCGCAAAACACCAGTCTCAACGTCAACAGTGAAGAGGTGTCTCCGGGATGCTGGCCTTCTAGGCAGAGTTTAAACAATAAGCCATATCTCAGACTGGCCAATAAAAAGAGAAGATTAAGATGGGCAAAAGAACACTGGACAGACACTGGATAGAGGAACTCAAATTAGACACTCTAATGTACTTGTCCTCTTGCTCAGTTGTGTACCAGGGCCTCCCACTCTTCTTTCTATTCTGGTTAGAGCCCGTTTGCGCTCTTCTGTGAAGGGAGCAGTTATAATCAGTACAGCAGGTTTCAGCTGTGCTAACATAATTGCAAAAGGGTTTTCTAATGATCAATTAGACTTTTAAAATGATAAACTTGGATTAGCTAACACAACGTGCCATTGGAACACACGAGTGATGGTTGCTGATAATGGGCCTCCATATGCCTATGTAGATATTTCACTATAAAATCATACATTTCCAGCTTCAATAGTCATTTACAACATTAACAATGTCTACACTGTATTTCTGATCAAAAACAAGGACATATCTAAGTGACCCCAAATTTTTTGAATGGTAGTGTTTATAGGATAAGGCTTCTTCGATCGGTGGTTTGGTTTCCAAGGAGATGGGATAATTTGCCCATCGGGCGTTGCCTCGCCTTGCGGGAACTTGATCTACTGTCTGTTTAGTAAGTCCTATAATTTATAAGGAGACTCACAGAAGGCGGGCTCTAATAGCTAGACAGTGTGACACGGGAATGCCTCATTGGCCCTAAGAACTCAACACATTTAATGTTCATGTGTGATAAACTTGAGATTTCCATATGAATGTTCATTGAATGTTAAAATCTCCCAAACATGACCACCGTTCCTTTCCTTTACACGTGTTTTAGCCAAAGCCACATTACACTTAGTTTATGACATACAGTCGGAGGATCAACATGTCATGAGTTTTTCAGTTTAATACATGTTTAACATGCCCCCACCCCCCCCCCCCCCCCTTGTGTAGTAACCCAGGCAGATCACAAGGCGTCTATCTCCTATCTCCTATCTCCTATCCCCTCCTATCCTCTGCTCAGGGTCGTAAAGAAAGGGAGTGGACCGATGAGCTATTGTCCGTTGTGGCCTTTATGGCCCCACCATATCATGGAGCCGGCATTCCTGCTCTGGTAACCCCTCAAAGACAGGAAAGGTGACCCTGGTTCTTGTGTTAAGATGTTATTTTTTATTTATTTTTTATTTAACCTTTATTTAACCAGGTAGGCTAGTTGAGAACAAGTTCTCATTTACAACTGCGACCTAATCACCCCCCATTGCACATGTCCTCCTCGTAGACCCTCTTCAGAACACCAGACAGCTTGCTGAACCATAGCAGCCCAGCCAGTCTGCTGAACCCTAGCAGCCCAGCCTTCCAGAATAACTATAGCAGCCCAGCCTGCCTGCAGAACCATAGCAGCCCAGCCAGTCTGCTGAATCCTAGCAGCCCAGCCTGCCAGAAGAACTATAGCAGCCCAGCCTGCCTGCAGAACCATAGCAGCCCAGCCAGTTTGCTGAACCGTAGCAGCCCAGCCAGCCTGCAGAACCATAGCATCCCAGCCAGCCTGCCTGCAGAACCATAGCATCCCAGCCTGCCTGCAGAACCATAGCAGCCCAGCCAGTTTCCTGAACCATAGCATCCCAGCCTGCCTGCAGAACCATAGCAGCCCAGCCAGTTTCCTGAACCATAGCATCCCAGCCTGCCTGCAGAACCATAGCAGCCCAGCCAGTTTCCTGAACCCTCGCATCCCAGCCTGCCTGCAGAACCATAGCACACCCGGCCAGTCTGCTGAACCCTCGCAGCCCAGCCAGCCTGCAGAACCATAGCAGACCCGGCCAGTCTGCTGAACCATAGCAGCCCAGCCAGTCTGCTGAACCCTAGCAGCCCAGCCTTCCAGAATAACTATAGCAGCCCAGCCTGCCTGCAGAACCATAGCAGCCCAGCCAGTCTGCTGAATCCTAGCAGCCCAGCCTGCCAGAAGAACTATAGCAGCCCAGCCTGCCTGCAGAACCATAGCAGCCCAGCCAGTTTGCTGAACCGTAGCAGCCCAGCCAGCCTGCAGAACCATAGCATCCCAGCCAGCCTGCCTGCAGAACCATAGCATCCCAGCCTGCCTGCAGAACCATAGCAGCCCAGCCAGTTTCCTGAACCATAGCATCCCAGCCTGCCTGCAGAACCATAGCAGCCCAGCCAGTTTCCTGAACACTCGCATCCCAGCCTGCCTGCAGAACCATAGCACACCCGGCCAGTCTGCTGAACCCTCGCAGCCCAGCCAGCCTGCAGAACCATAGCAGACCCGGCCAGTCTGCTGAACCCTCGCAGCCCAGCCAGCCTGCAGAACTATAGCAGCCCAGCCTGCCTGCAGAACCATAGCAGACCCGGCCAGCATGCAGAACCATAGCAGCCCAGCCAGTCTGCTGAATCCTAGCAGTCCAGCCTGCCTGCAGAACCATAGCAGACCCAGCCAGTCTGCTGAACCATAGCAGCCCAGCCAGACTGCAGAACCATAGTAGCTCAGCCAGCCTGCAGAACCCTAGCAGCCCAGCCAGTCTGCTGAACCATAGCAGCCCAGCCAGACTGCAGAACCATAGTAGCTCAGCCTGCCTGCAGAACCATAGCATACCCGGCCAGCCTACTGAACCATAGCAGCCCGGCCAGTCTGCTGGACCCTAGCAGCCCAGCCTGCCAGAAGAACTATAGCAGCCCAGCCTGCCAGAAGAACTATAGCAGCCCAGCCTGCATGCAGAACCATAGCAGACCCGGCCAGTCTGCTGAACCCTCGCAGCCCAGCCAGCCTGCAGAACCATAGCAGACCCGGCCAGTCTGCTGAACCCTGAGCATCTTCCCTAATATTTAGAACCAAGATCTGATCACACCAATACAGTTGGTTCACATCAAAATAGTTTTTTTTAACCAAATTACCGTACAACAGACCACGTATTCACCCTGTATACCCTTATTGACAAACAAAACAAAAGCAAAGTCTTCTCACGCATTGTTGATTTCAATAAAACTTTTGACTCAATTTGGCATGAGGGTCTGCTAAATAAACTGATGGAAAGCAGTGTTGGGGAGAAAACATACGACATTATAAAATCCATGTACACAAACAACCAGTGTGTGGTTAAAATTGGCAACAAACACAAATGTGCATTTCATCAGGGGCCAGGGGGCAAGACAGGGATGCAACTTGAGCCCCACCCTCTTCAACATTTATATCAATGAATTGGTGAGGGTACTAGAACACTCTGCAATACCCGGCCCTACACTACTAGGCTCTGAAGTGAAATGTCTACCGTTTACAGATGATCTGGTGCTTCTGTCCCCAACCAAGGAGGGCCTACAGCAGCACCCAGATCTTCTGCACAGATTCTGTCAGACTTGGGCCCTGACAGTTAATCTCAGTAAGACAAAAATAATGGTGATCTAAAAAAGGTCCAGTTACCAGGACCATAAATACAAATTCCACCTAGACACTTGCCCTAGAATGCACAAAAAATATACCTACCTCGGCCTAAACATCAGCAACACAGATCACTTACACAAACCTGTGAACGAGCTGAGAGACAAGGCAAGAAGGACCTTCTTGGAACATACAATTTGAGATCCCAATTAGGATCTGGCAAGAAAAACTTGCATCAGGTATATAACCCAGTGCCCTTCATGGTTGTGAGGTCTGGGGTCCACTCACCAAACAAGAATTTACAAAATGGGGTTAACACCCAACTGAGACTCTGCATGCATAATTCTGCAAAAACATCTGCAGTGTATAACGTAAAACAACAAATAATGCATGCAGAAAACACCAATTCAGTTCTACAACCACCTAAAAATAAGTGATTCACAGACATTCCATAACAAAGCCCTCACCTACAGAGAGATGAACCTTGAGAAGAGTCTCCTCTGCCAGCTGGTATGGGGGCTCTGTTCACAAACACAAACACAAACACAAACAGATCCCACAGAGCCCCAGGACAACAACACAATTAGACCCAACCAAATCATGAGAAAACAGAAAGATAATTACTTGACACATTGGAAAGAATTAACAAAAAAACAGAGCAAACTATAATTATATTTGGCCCTCAGCAGAGAGCACACAGTGGCAGAATACCTGACCATTGTCAATGACCCAAACTTAAGGAATGCTTTGACTATGTACAGATTCAGTGAGCATAGCCTTGCTTTTGAGAAAGGCCGCCGTAGGCAGACCTGGCTCTCAAGAGAAGACAGGCTATGTACACACTGCCCACAAAATGAGGTGGAAACTGAGCTGCACTTCCTAACCTCCTGCCAAATCTATGACCATATTAGGGACACATATTTTCCTCAGATTACACAGATCCACAAAGAATTCAAAAACAAACCCAATTTTGGTAAACTCCCATGTCTACTGGGTGAAATACCACAGTTTGCCATCACAGCAGCAAGATTTGTGACCTGTTGCCACAATAAAAGGACAACAAGTCAAGAACAAACACCATTGTAAATACAACCCATATTTATGTTTATATTTTCCCTTTTGTACTTTAACTATTAGGCAATCGTTACAACACTGTATATAGATAGCATGATATGACATTTGAAATGTTTTTATTATTTTGGAACTTCTGTGAGTGTAATGTTTACTGTTAATTTTGGTTGTTTATTTCACTTTTGTTTATTATCTACTTCACTTGCTTTGGCTATGTTAACATATGTTTCCCATGCCAATAAAGCCCTTAAATTGAAATTTAATTGACTTGAGAAAGGAGGAGGAGAGAGAGAGAGCAGGGGAGGGAAAGAAGGAGAGAGACAGATAGTGTGGGCAGGGACAGAGAGAGAGAGCGAGGGGGTGAGAGAGAGAGCAGGGGAGGGAAAGAAGGAGAGAGACAGATAGTGTGGGCAGGGACAGAGAGAGAGCGAGGGGGTGAGAGAGAGAGCAGGGGAGGGAAAGAAGGAGAGAGACAGATAGTGTGGGCAGGGACAGAGAGAGAGCGAGGGGGTGAGAGAGAGCAGGGGAGGGAAAGAAGGAGAGAGACAGATAGTGTGGGCAGGGACAGAGAGAGAGCGAGGGGGTGAGTGGGAATGGGTGGGAGGAAGAAGGGACAGCAGAGGAGAAAAAGAGATGGGAGGAGTTAAGTATGCAAGAGAAAGAGATAGTTAGAGCAGTGTCAGTAATCACATTCACACTGTCACTGAGATAGATAGATAGTGAGGAGGTAGGTGGTGGTTAAGGTAAACACTAACCGTGAGTGGGAGAGCTACAGTGTATCCATATTGTGCTTTCTACTGTAAACACCATCTATGTAAACACCTATTATCTGCAAGGGTGAATGACACCCATCTGTATGTGGGTGAATGTTACAGTGTCAACACGTGCCACACGCGTGCACACACACACACACACCCATCTGACATCCTGCTCCATTAGACCCAAAAAAACTCTGTCACAGTGATTCTATTCTAAGATCATTTCTGTGTTAAATGCCTCTCACTCTTCTCTCCCCTCTCTTCTCTCAAGGAATGCACAGTGCAGGTGGCAGTGAGTCCAACAATAGGCATCCTGTGCATTCCAAATGGCACACTATTCCGATATAGTGCCCTACTTTTCACCAGAGCCCTATGGGCCCTGGTGACAAGTAAAGCACTACATAGTGAATAGGATGCCATTTGGGACGCAATCAACGGTGTCTGCCGCTTCCTGATTCCATTTCCACGCTGTAATGGATGCGACAGCTTGAGAAAATTAAAGATGTTAGCTGCGGCTCAGAGGGCAAACACATCAAGCTGAATCACTGTGTGTAAAGATGCCTTCATGCACTTAAGTGATAAATAATTTCCCTGATGCCTGTCAGTGAGGTGGCGTCAGCGAGACCGATGATGAGATTCATATTGATAGGTTTTATCTCATCAAGTTGAAGAAAGCTCTTACTGGGAACAGGAGGAGAAACAGTGAGTGAAGGTTAAGGTTACAACAAGCTCTACTCCACTGATCTGCGTGCTTGCATGTGGGTAGAGTGGGATGTTTGGAGTAGCGGACACCTTTTAGTAGCATGACATCCTCACCGGTCCCACTCCCATTCACAAGGAGGCGATAGCATAGGAAAGTATTTTATTTTTCTCTTTTCATTTTGTGAAAACAAGGAAGAGTCGCCTTCCTGGCTAAAAACATAGCAAGCTAGCTAGCCTTTTTAGATTCCCACATCTCCATGTGAAATAATCAGATTTATAATTTAAAAAATATGCCTGGCAAATATTCCTTTACATGCTGGTGTAACCTAAAACATTATCCCAGTTTGATTTGCTGATTGTGTATTCATTCTGATATCATCGAAAAATAGAACATTATGTTTTGGTCGTGAAGAAAAAAGCATATGGCTAGCTAACGTTAGTTGGCTACAGCAGGATCTAACATTTCGCAAAACCCTGCAATGAATAGTTATTGCTTCTAAACAAAATACATTTTTGGTCAAATTCTTAGGTTTTCTTGTTGTTTTCTCATTTGTTGTGTCTCTAGTCTTGTTGTCTTCCCTTGCTAGCAAGTTGGCTAAACAATGCAATCTAGCTATCCTTTTAGTTTCCCACATCTCCATGTGAAATAATCAAATTCATAATCATATCATGTGCCCTGGCAAATATTTGTATACTTGCCAGTGTAACCTACAACATTATCCTAATTCCATATGATGCTATGATGTATTTGCTCCTATATAAGATAAACAATAGAATGTCAGAATGTATGTTTTAGCCTAGAACAATATTATCAGTTCTAAACTAAATGCATATTTTGGGGATTCCTTAAGGCCCCAATGTTGTTTGGTTTATTGTTTGATATGTCACTGAGATTATATTTAAGTTATTAATGCAAAATAGGCTGCTTTTTTAATGCCAATCTCAACCAAGATAGCAATCTCGACGTTTAAGTGATTTTGAAGTTGATAAGCTTCCAACATTGCCATGTGAAATAATCTCATTTATTTAGTAAATAATATTCCCAAGCAAATATTATTATACATGCCAGTGTAACCTACAAAGTTATCCCAGTTTGATATGCAGCTTTAATGTATTCACTCGCAAATCAGCTCCCCCCCAAAAAGTCATGTTTTGGTTGTGGAGAAAAAGCACGTCTCACAGCTTCTTTATATAAGTAGATTGGAATCACTAGTTATTACTTCTAAACAAAATACATATCAGGGGGATTCTTATAAGGCTACAATGTTGTTTGGTTTATTGTTTGAACAGTCATTGATATTATATTTCTACAAAAGGGGTGATACGGCATGCTACAATTTTTATGTGGCATGGGAGTACGTCGAGTGTCAGGGCGAACTACAAGGAGCTGTCCTTGTTGTGTTGAAAACGACATTCCGACACTGCACCATGCTTGTTCGGCTCCGTTTACGTATTCTGTGTAAACCCCTTAAGATGGGAGATTAGGGTTGAGTTGGGGGTCCCCTGTTAATAAAGGACAGGACAGAGGTAATTATGTCTCACTCAGTACAGTACCCTACAGCAGAGTGCTATGCAGCAGAGAACAGTACAGTAGAGTGCAGTAGTATACAGTAGAGTGCTATACAGTAGCGTACAGTACAGTAGAGTGCTATACAGCAGAGAACAGTACAGTAGAGTGCTATACAGCAGGCAGAGAACAGTACAGTAGAGTGCTATACAGCAGAGAACAGTACAGTAGAGTGATATACAGCAGAGAACAGTACAGTAGAGTGCTATACAGCAGAGAACAGTACAGTAGAGTGCTATACAGCCGAGAACAGTACAGTAGAGTACAGTACCATAAAGTAATGTGTTATACAGCAGAGAACAGTACAGCAGAGTACAGTACCAAAAAGTAACGTGCTATACAGCAGAGAACAGTACAGTAGAGTGCTATACAGCCGAGAACAGTACAGTAGAGTACAGTACCATAAAGTAATGTGTTATACAGCAGAGAACAGTACAGCAGAGTACAGTACCATAAAGTAACGTGCTATACAGCAGAGAACAGTACAGTAGAGTGCTATACAGCCGAGAACAGTACAGTAGAGTACAGTACCATAAAGTAATGTGTTATACAGCAGAGAACAGTACAGCAGAGTGCTATACAGCAGAGAACAGTACAGTAGAGTACAGTACCATAAAGTAATGTGTTATACAGCAGAGAACAGTACAGCAGAGTACAGTACCAAAAAGTAACGTGCTATACAGCAGAGAACAGTACAGTAGAGTGCTATACAGCAGAGAACAGTACAGTAGAGTGCTATACAGCAGAGAACAGTACAGTAGAGTGCTATACAGCAGAGAACAGTACAGTAGAGTGCTATACAGCCGAGAACAGTACAGTAGAGTGCTATACAGCAGAGAACAGTACAGTAGAGTGCTATACAGCAGAGAACAGTACAGTAGAGTGCTATACAGCAGAGAACAGTACAGTAGAGTGCTATACAGCAGAGAACAGTACAGTAGAGTGCTATACAGCCGAGAACAGTACAGTAGAGTACAGTACCATAAAGTAACGTGCTATACAGCAGAGAACAGTACAGTAGAGTGCTATACAGCAGAGAACAGTACAGCAGAGTACAGTACCATAAAGTAAAGTGTTATACAGCAGAGAACAGTACAATAGAGTGCAGTACAGTAGCGTACAGTACAGTAGTGCTATACAGCAGAGAACAGTACAGTAGAGTGCTATACAGCAGAGAACAGCACAGTAGAGTGCTATACAGCAGAGAACAGTACAGTAGAGTGCTATACAGCAGAGAACAGTACAGTAGAGTGCTATACAGCAGAGAACAGTACAGCAGAGTACAGTACCATACAGTAAAGTGTTATACAGCAGAGAACAGCACAATAGAGTGCAGTACAGTAGCGTACAGTACAGTAGTGCTATACAGCAGAGAACAGTACAGTAGAGTGATATACAGCAGAGAACAGTACAGTAGAGTGCTATACAGCAGAGTGCTATACAGCAGAGAACAGTACAGCAGAGTGCTATACAGCAGAGAACAGTACAGTAGAGTGCTATACAGCAGAGAACAGTACAGCAGAGTACAGTACCATAAAGTAAAGTGTTATACAGCAGAGAACAGTACAATAGAGTGCAGTACAGTAGCGTACAGTACAGTAGTGCTATACAGCAGAGAACAGTACAGTAGAGTGCTATACAGCAGAGAACAGCACAGTAGAGTGCTATACAGCAGAGAACAGTACAGTAGAGTGCTATACAGCAGAGAACAGTACAGTAGAGTGCTATACAGCAGAGAACAGTACAGCAGAGTACAGTACCATACAGTAAAGTGTTATACAGCAGAGAACAGCACAATAGAGTGCAGTACAGTAGCGTACAGTACAGTAGTGCTATACAGCAGAGAACAGTACAGTAGAGTGATATACAGCAGAGAACAGTACAGTAGAGTGCTATACAGCAGAGTGCTATACAGCAGAGAACAGTACAGCAGAGTGCTATACAGCAGAGAACAGTACAGTAGAGTGCTATACAGCAGAGAACAGTACAGCAGAGTACAGTACCATAAAGTAAAGTGTTATACAGCAGAGAACAGTACAATAGAGTGCAGTACAGTAGCGTACAGTACAGTAGTGCTATACAGCAGAGAACAGTACAGTAGAGTGCTATACAGCAGAGAACAGCACAGTAGAGTGCTATACAGCAGAGAACAGTACAGTAGAGTGCTATACAGCAGAGAACAGTACAGTAGAGTGCTATACAGCAGAGAACAGTACAGCAGAGTACAGTACCATAAAGTAAAGTGTTATACAGCAGAGAACAGCACAATAGAGTGCAGTACAGTAGCGTACAGTACAGTAGTGCTATACAGCAGAGAACAGTACAGTAGAGTGATATACAGCAGAGAACAGTACAGTAGAGTGCTATACAGCAGAGTGCTATACAGCAGAGAACAGTACAGCAGAGTGCTATACAGCAGAGAACAGTACAGTAGAGTGCAGTAGTATACAGTACAGTGCTATACAGTAGAGAACAGTACAGTAGAGTGCAGTAGTATGCAGTAGAGTGCAATACAGCAGAATACAATACAATAGTGCACAGTACAGTAGAGTGGTATACAATAGAGTGCTATACAGCAGAGTAAAGTAAAGTACTTTTGGGGGGGTATTTTATTAGGATCCCCATTAGCTGTTGCAAATGCAGCAGCTACTCTTCCTGGGGTCCACACAAAACATGAAACATAATACAGAATGACATAATGCAGAACATCAATAGACAAGAACAGCTCAAGGAAAGAACTACATACATTTTTTTTAAAGGCACACGTAACCTACATATCAATGCATACACACATACTATCTAGGTCAAACAATTCTATTTTTGTTTCATCAGACCAGAGGACATTTCTCCAAAAAGTACGGTCTTTGTCCCCATGTGCAGTTGCAGTCTGGCTTTTTTATGGTGGTTTTGGAGCAGTGGCTTCTTCCTTGCTGAGCGGCCTTTCAGGTTATGTCGATATAGGACTTGTTTTACTGTGGATATAGATACTTTTGTACCCGTTTCCTCCAGCATCTTCACAAGGTCCTTTGCTGTTGTTCTGGGATTGATCTGCACTTTTCGAAACCAAAGTACGTTCATCTCTAGGAGACAGAACGCGTCTCCTTCCTGAGCGGTATGATGGCTGCGTGGTCCCATGGTGTTTATACTTACATTCTGTTGTTTGTACAGATGAACGTGGTACCTTCAGGCATTTGGAAATTGCTCCCAAGGATGAACCAGACTTGTGGAGGTCTACAATTCTTTTTCTGAGGTCTTCACTGATTCATTTATATTTTTCCCATGATGTCAAGCAAAGAGGCACTGAGTTTGTAGGTAGGCCTTGAAATACATCCACAGGTACACCTCCAATTGACTCAAATTATGTCAATTAGCCTATCAGAAGCTACTAAAGTCACAACATCATTTTCTGGAATTGTCCAAGCTGTTTAAAGGCACAGTCATCTTAGTGTATGTAAACTTCTGACCCACTGGAATTGTGATACAGTGAATTATAAGTGAAATAATCTGTCTGTAAACAATTTTTGGTAAAATTACTTGTGTCATGCACAACGTAGATGTCCTAACCGACTTCTCAAAACTACAGTTTGTTAGCAAGACATTTGTGGAGTGGTTGAAAAACAAATTTTAATGACCCCAACCTAAGTGTATATAAACCTCTGACTTCAAATGTAATACCGTACGCTTTCTTGAATTTGTTCTGGATTAAGGGACTGTGAAAAGACCACTGGTGGAATGTCTGGTGGGATAAGTGTGTGTGTCAGAGCTGTGTGTAAACTGACTATGCAAACAACTTGGGATTTTCAACACATCAATGTTTCTTATAAAAACAAGAAGTGATGCAGTCAGTCTTTCCTCAACTCTTAGCCAAGAGAGACTGGCATGCATAGTATTTATGTCAGCCCTCTGATTACAATGAGGAGCAAAACGTGCCGCTCTGTTCTGTGCCAGCTGCTGCTTAACTAGGTCTTTCCTTACAGCACTGGACCACACGACTGGACAATAATCAAGATTAGACTAAACTAGAGCCTGCAGAACTTGCTATTTGGAATGTGGTGTCATAAAAGCAGAGCATCTATTTATTACAGCCAGACCTCTTCACACCTTTACAACCATTGAATATATATGTTTTGAACATGACAGTTTACAAACTAAGGTAACGGCAAGTAATTTAGTCTCCTCAACTTGTTCAACAGCCACACCATTAATTGCTAGATTCAGCCGAGGTATAGAACTTAAGGAATGAGTTGTACCAAATACAATGCTCTTAGTTTTAGAGATGTTCAGGACCAGTTTAGTACTGGCCAGCAATTCCAAAATAGACTGCAACTCTTTGTTAAGAGTTTCAGTGACTTTTTGCATTTTTTTATTTTTATTTCACCTTTATTTAACCAGGTAGGCTAGTTGAGAACAAGTTCTCATTTACAACTGTGACCTGGCCAAAATAAAGCAAAGCAGATTCACACATACAATAACACGGAGATACACATGGAATAAACAAACATACAGTCAATAATACAGTAGAATTTATTATTTCTTTAAATAAAAAACTTCATTAGCTGTGGTTGCTGATGCGTATATGGTTGAATCATCAGCATTGTTTAATGCCAGTGGCAGGTCATTGGTAAAAATAGAAAAGAGTAGAGTGCCTAGAGAGCTGCCCTGTGGTACACCACACTTTACAAGTTTGACATTAGAGAAGCTTCCATTAACGAAAACCCTTTGAGTTATATTCGATAGATAGCTCTGAATCCAGAATATGGCAGAGGTTGAAAAGTTATAACACATACGCTTTTTCAACAACAGGTTATAGTCAATAATATCAAATGCTGCACTGAAATCTAACAGTACAGCTCCCACAATCTTCTTATTATCACTTTCTTTCAACCAATCATCAGTCATTTGACTCAGTGCAGTACATGTTGAGTGCCCTTCTCTATAAGGATACTGAAAGTCTGTTGTAAATTTGTTGTCCAGAGAAATAGTATTGTATTTGGTCAAACACAATCTTTTTCCAACAGTTTGCTAAGAGCTGGCAGCAAGCTTATAGCTCTGCTGTTAAAACCAGTAAAGACCGCTTTACCACTCTTAGGTAGAGGAATTACTTTGGCCCGAGGACAAATACTTGACATATACGAGTGGCTATAGAGTCAGCTTCCATCCTCAGTAGCTTTCCATCTAAGTTGTCAATGCCAGGAGGTTTGTCATTATTGATCGATAAAAAAAAATGAACCTCTCCCACACTAACTTTACAAAATTCAAACTTGCAATGCTTCTTTTCTTTCATTATTATTTTTTTATGCATGAATACAATTGCTCACTGTTCGTTGTTGGCCTTTCCTTCCTAAATATGCCCACTTTGCCAATTAAATAATCATTTTAAAAAACGGCAACATCAAATGGTTTTGTGATGAATAAACCATCTGATTCAATGAAAGAGAGTTGAATTTGTCTTTCTGCCCATAATTTAATTTAAAGTACTCTAAAGTTTTTTCCCATCATTCTTTATATCATTGATCTTGGCTTCATTTTGTAGAGTTTAGTCACATAATTTCTCAATTTGCAGTAAGTAATCCAGTCAGATGTGCAGCCAGACTTATTAACCACTCCTTTTGCCCCATCTCTTTCAACCACTGTTTTCAATTCCTCATCAATGAGCCTTAACAGTTCTAACAGTAAGTTTCTTATCAGGTGCATGTTTATCAATAATTGGATGAAGCAATTTCATAAATTCATCAAGAGCAGTGTCTGGATGCTCCTCATTAATCACATCAGAGCAACAAATATTTTTACATCATCCACATAAGAGTCACAGAAAAACATTTTGTATGATCTCTTATACACTATTTTAGGCCCAGCTGTTGGAACTTGGGCTTTCCTGGATACAGCCACTATATTGTGATCACTGCATCAAATGGGTACGGATACAGCTTTAGAATAGAGTTCTACAGTATGAGTAAAAATGTGATGGATACATGTGGATGATCTTGTTACTGTAGTGTTTGTAAACGCCCTGGAAGGTTGATTAACAACCTAAACCAGATTACAGGCACTGGTTACAGCAAGAAGCTTCCTCTTGAGAGGATAGCTTGATGAAAACCAGTCAATATTCAGGTCCCAAGAAAGTAGATCTCTCTGTTTACATCACATACACTATGAAGAATTTCACACATATTATTTACACACGGACTGTTAGCACTTGGTGGCCTATAGCAACACCCCAAAAGAAAAGGCTTTAGATGTGAAAAGTGAACCTACAACCACAACACTTCAAAAACACTTGATATAGGATTTATATAAACTCAGCAGAAAAAGAA
The DNA here is from genome assembly GCF_013265735.2 of Oncorhynchus mykiss. NCBI lineage: Eukaryota > Metazoa > Chordata > Actinopteri > Salmoniformes > Salmonidae > Oncorhynchus > Oncorhynchus mykiss. The sequence goes on along the minus strand of NC_048569.1, from coordinate 79,519,213 downwards.
ACGTCCTCTCACTGTCGTTGGTTATTACTGCATTGTCGGAACTAGAAGCACAAGCATTTCGCTACACTCGCATTAACATCTGCTAACCATGTGTATGTGACAAATAAATTTGATTTGAACTGCGTTAATTTTCAGCAAACTTAACATGTGTAAATATTTGTATGAACATAACAAGATTCAACAACTGAGACATAAACTGAACAAGTTCCACAGACATGTGACTAACATAAATTTAATAATGTGTCCCTGAACAAAGGGAGGGGGACAAAATCAAAAGTAACAGTCTGTATCTGTGGCCACCAGCTGCATTATGTACTGCAGTGCATCTCCTCCTCATGGACTGCAACAGATTTGCCAGTTCTTGCTGTAAGATGTTACCCCACCCTTCCACCAAGGCATCTGCAAATTCCCGGACATTTCTGGGGGGGAATGGCCCTAGCCCTCACCCTCCGATCCAACAGGTCCCAGACATACTCAATGAGATTGTGATATGGGCTCTTCGCTGGCCATGGCACAACACTGACATTCGTGTCTTGCAGGAATTTACGCACAGAACGAGCAGTGTGGCTGGTGGCATTGTCATGCTGGAGGGTCATGTCAGGATGAGCCTGCAGGAAGGGTACCACATGAGGGAGGAGGATGTCTTCCCTGTAACGCACAGTGTTGAGACTGCCTGCAATGACAACAAGGTCATTCTGATGATGCTGTGACACACCGCCCCAGACCATGACTGGCCCTCCACCTCCAAATCAATCCCGCTCCAAAGTACAGGCCTCGGTGTAACGCTCATTTTTACTAATTATCTTTGAAAGACAGGGTCCTGAAAATGGGACGTTCCTTTCTTTGCTGAGTTTATTCAGCAACATCTCCCCCATAAGCATTTCTATCTCTTCTATATATGTTATATCCTTGTATTGCTACTGCTGTATGATCAAGTGAATTATCTAAGTGAGTCTCAGAAATGGCTAATATATGAATGTTATCTGATGTTAGCAAGCTATTGATTTCATGAACCTTATATCTAAGGCAACATATATTAATATGGGCTGTTTTCAGCCCTTTCCTGGGTAGCATATCAAAGATAGACATAATACTGAAAAGAGCAAACAAAGCAAGAAAAAAATATATACATTCAGCAGTCCATTAACTTCTTATGGGCAGGTGGGACGGTAGCGTCCACTGTGTCAGATTTCAAAAAGGCTTTACGGTAAAAGCATACCATGCGATTATCTGACGGCAGAGCCCTGCATACAAAACCATGAAAAACATATTTCAACCAGGCAAGTGTGACACGAAAGTCAGAAATAGCGATATAATAACTGCCTTAACTTTGATGATCTTCTTCTGTTGGCACTCCAAAAGGCCCTAGTTACATCACAAATGGTCCTTTTGTTTGATAATGTCCTTCTTTATATCCATAAAAACTCAGTTTAGCTGGTGCGCTTCAGTCAATAATCCACCCAGTTTCCCTCCATCAAAATGCATACAAAATCAATATCAAATGTTATTAATAAACTTTTCCAAGCAAGTCAAACAACGTTTATAAATCAAACCTTAGCTACCCTAATACGTAAATAAACGATAAACCCGTTATTGTCTTTACCGGAGAAAAATACCAAATAACGCACTCTCATTCACACACTTGGAAACACTACAGCCAAAATGGGAGCCACCTAGAAAAATGACCATTTCTGGCTCATTTTTCCAAAAACCAGCCTGAAACTCTTTCTAAAGACTGTTGATATCTAGTGGAAGTCCTAGGAACTGCAATTTGGGAGGACTTTGCCTTATAATAAAAGTGACAGCCATTGAAAATAGTGGTAAGCTGAAATTGTTTTTATTTTCATGATTTGTCCTCGGGGTACAGCCAGTTCTGTTATACTCGCATACATTATTTTAACAGTTTTATAAACTTTAGACTTTTTTCTATCCAAATCTACCAATTATATGCATATCCTAGCTTCTGGGCCTGAGTAACAGGCAGTTTACTTTGGGCACGCTTTTCATCCAGACATGAAAATACTGCCCTCTACCCAAGAGAGGTTAATCAATTGGTGTGTGTGTGTGTTGCAGGGTTGAAGCTACGAACACGTAGGCTTGGCTCGCTCATCCCTTCCAGGCTTTTTGGAGGGAGGGTGGACAATGAGCCTGTCATAGCGGAAGTAGGCAATGTCCCCATGCGCTCTGGCAGCTTTCATGGCTAGGATCAGTTCTTTCCTCTTCTGGTGCATAACGTCAGGACAGTCCTCAATTAGGAAGATATACATTCCTCTCAAATTCTTGGCTCTTTCCAGAACAGCTACAATACCGTTCAAAAGTTTGGGGTCACTGTGAAATTCCCTTGTTTTTGGGAGATAAACACTTTTTTTTGTCCATAAAAATAACATCAAATTGATCAGAAATACAGTGTAGACATTGTAAATGTTGTAAATAACTATTGTAGCTGGAAACGGCTGATTTTGTAATGGAATATCTAGAGGGCCATTATCAGCAACCCTCACTTGTGTGTTCCAATGCCACATTGTGTTAGCTAATCCAAGTTTATCATTTTAAAAGGCTAATTTATCATTAGAAAATCATTTTGCAATTATGTTAGCACAGCTGAAAACTGTTGTGCTAATTAATGAAGCAAAAAAAAGGCTTTTTTACACTAGTTGAGTATCTGCAGCATCAGCATTTGTGGGTTCGATTACAGGTTCAAAATGGCCAGAAACAAAGTACTTTCTTCTGAAACTCGTCAGTCTATTCTTGTTCTGAGAAATTAAGGTTATTCCATGAGAGACATTGCCAATAATCTGAAAATCTCATACAACGCTGTGTACTACTCCCTTCACAGAACAGCGCAAACTGTCTTTAACCAGAATAGAAAGAGGAGTGGGAGACCCCGTTGCACATCTGAGCAAGAGGACAAGTACATTAGAGTGTCTAGTTTGAGAAACAGACAAGTCTTCAACTGGCAGATTCATTAAATTAAACCCGCAAAACATCTCAACGTCAACAGTGACCAAATAGCCAAATAGCTCCTCAGATCCGTCCTTGGTCGGCAGGATCACTGGAGAGAGACAAGTAGTCCTAGCAACTGATGCCAACTGCGTCACGGGATCCAAACTAAGAAGCTAGCACAGAGTGCACATAGAGTTCACATTGAGGTAGTATACAGTATAGTGCTATACAGTAGAGTAGAGTACAGTAGAGTGCTATACAGCAGAACATAATACAGTAGCATAGCACAGTAGAGTGCAGTAGTACAACGTAGAGTGCTATACAACAGAGTACAATACAGTAGTGTACAATACATTACAGTGCAGTGGTATACAATAGAGTGCTATACAGTGCTATACAGCAGTGTACAGTACAGTAGAGTGCTATACAGCAGCGTACAGTACAGTAGAGTGCTATACAGCAGTGTACAGTACAGTAGAGTGCTATACAGCAGCGTACAGTACAGTAGAGTGCTATACAGCAGAGAACAGTACAGTAGAGTGCTATACAGCAGCGTACAGTACAGTAGAGTGCTATACAGCAGTGTACAGTACAGAAGAGTGCAGTACAGTAGAGAACAGTACAGTAGAGTGCTATACAGCAGTGTACAGTACAGTAGAGTGCAGTACAGTAGAGTGCTATACAGCAGCGTACAGTACAGTAGAGTACATTTTTTAGTATTTTATATTTTACCTTTATTTACCTTTATTCGGTGTCCTGTGTGAATTTAAGTGTGCTCTCTCTAATTCTCTCTTTCTCTCTTTCTTTCTCTCTCTCGGAGGACCTGAGCCCTAGGACCATGCCTCAGGACTACCTGACATGATGACTCCTTGCTGTCCCCAGTCCACCTGGCTGTGCTGCTGCTCTAGTTTCAACTGTTCTGCCTTATTATTATTGGACCATGCTGGTCATTTATGAACATTTTAACATCTTGCCCATGTTCTGTTATAATCTCCACCCGGCACAGCCAGAAGAGGACTGGCCACCCCACATAGCCTGGTTCCTCTCTAGGTTTCTTCCTAGGTTTTGGCCTTTCTAGGGAGTTTTTCCTAGCCACCGTGCTTCTACACCTGCATTGCTTGCTGTTTGGGGTTTTAGACTGGGTTTCTGTACAGCACTTTGAGATATCAGCTGATGTACGAAGGGCTATATAAATACATTTGATTTGATTTGATTTATGTCTGTATTTTGGTTTGGTCATGGTGTGATTTGGGTGGGCATTCTATGTTCTATTTTCTACGTTTTTGTATTACTTTGTTTTGGCCGGGTATGGTTCTCAATCAGGGACAGCTGTCTATCGTTGTCTCCGATTGGGAATCATACTTAGGCAGCCTTTTTCCCTGTTGTGTTTGTGGAAAGTTGACTTGTGTTAGTGGCACTTAGCCCTCGTAAGCTTCGCGGTTGTTTCTTTGTTTGTTGTTTTGTTGGAGACATTTTAAATAAAAAGGAAAATGTACCACGTTGCACTTTGATCCACTTCTTTCGACGGCCGTGACAATCTCCTGGGAAATGTTCTTGTTACTTACAACCTCATGCTAATTGCATTAGCCTACGTTAGCTCAAACATCCCACAGGGGACCCACCAATCCTGAAGGCAGAACAATGCTTTATTATAGACAGACTTCTCATCTTAGCTACTGTTGTAACCTTATTGGGATAGGGGGCAGCATTTTCACTTATGGATGAATAGCGTGCCCAGAGTGAACTGCCTCCTACTCTGTCCCAGATGATAATACAGTATATGCATATTATTATTAGTGTTGGATATAAAACACTTTGAAGTTTCTAAAACTGTTAGAATGATGTCTGAGAGTATAAAACAACTCATATGGCAGGCGAAAAACTGAGAAAAATCCAACCAGGAAGTTGGACATCTGAGGTTTGTCGTTTTTCAAAGCTTGGCCTACCTACACATTGAGATATGGATGAGGTTGCACTCCCTACGGCTTCCACTAGATGTCAACCGTCTTTTGAACATTGAATGAGGATTCTACTTTAAAGGAGGGGCACATGAGACCTCTTTGAGTCAGTGGTCTGGCATACAGCCTTGGTCTCATGACACGCGCTCCCAACAGAGTTACCTCACGTTCCAGTGCTTTTTCTGTAGACAAAGGAATTCTCCAGTTGGAACATTATTGATGTTTTATGTTAAAAACATCCGGACGATTGATTCCATACATCGTTTGACATGTTTCTAAAGGACTGTAACGGAACTTTGAGTTTTTGTCTGGATGAAATGCTCACGCCTCATGAAGATGGATTACTGGGCTGGACACGCTAACAACAAGTGGCTAATTGGACATAATGTAACAAATCAGTCATTTGTTGTCGAACTGGGATTCCTGGGAGTGCCTTCATCAAAGGTAAGTGGATATTTATTGTGTTTTTTCTAACTTTGTTGATTCCCAAAATGGCAGCTATTCCTCTGGCTGTTTTGGGTTCTGATCGCCGTTCACAGATTATGCTTTTTCCGTAAAGTTTTGAAAAATTCTGACAGAGCGTTTGCATTAAGGAGAAGTCTATCTTTAATTCTTTGAATAACACTAGTATCTTTTATCAATGTTTATTAGTAGTATTTCTGCAAAATCACCGGATGTTTTGGAATCAAACATTACTGCACGTAAGGCGCCAATGTAAACAGATTTTTGGTTATAAATATGCACATTATCGAACAAAACATACATGTATTGAGTACCATGATGTCCTATGAGTGTCAGCTGATGAAGATCATCAAAGGTTAGTGATTCATTTTATCTATATTTCTGCTTTTTGTGACTCCTATCTGTGGCTGGAAAAATGGCTGTGTTTTTTTGACTTGGTGGTGATCTAACGTAATCATATGTTGTGCTTTATCTCTAAAGCATTTTTGAAATCAGACACTATGGATAGATTAACAAGATGTTTATCTTTCATTTGCTGTATTGGACTTGTTAATGTGTGAAAGTTACATATTTCCCAAAAATATTTTCAGCGGAATGCTGCCTTTTCAACGGAATGTTGTCGAGGTGTTCCGCTAGCGGAACCGTTGCACTAGAAAGGTATTATATTTTAACCATCACAGTTTACAATCCAGGGTTACTCCAAGCAGTTTAGTCATCTCAACTTGCTCAATTTCCACATTATTCACTACAAGATTTAGTTGAAGTTTAGGATGAATGATGATTTGTCCCAAATACAATGCAATTTGTTTGGGAAATATTTAGGACTAACTTATTCCTTGTCACCCATTCTGAAACTAATTGCAGCTTATTAGAATTGAATATAAGAAAAGCACAAACATAGAACACAGAAATTGGTTAATAGAATTGCCCAAACATAAAAATAAAATAGTTTTTTATTTTTCTCAATGAGTGCATGCTTATTAGTAACTGGATAAGCAATTTCATAAATGTGTCAAGTGCAGCGTCTGGTTCCTTTTATTACACACCATGTACCATCAAATATTATTTACATCAACAACATAGGAATCACAACAAAACTTTGTGTATGACCTCTTATGCGCTATATTAGTCCCAGCCTTTGGAACTTTGGTTTTCCTTGATATGGCTTCCACAGTGGGGCAACAAAGTATTTAGGCAGCCACCAATTGTGCAAGTTCTCCCATTTAAAAAGATGAGAGGCCTGTAATTTATCACTTCAACTATGACAGACAAAATGAGAAGAAAAAAAATCGCGAAAATCACATTGTAGGATTTTTAATGAATTTATTTGCAAATTATGGTGGAAAATAAGTATTTGGTCAATATCAAAAGTTTCTAAATACTTTGTTATATACCCTTTGTTGGCAATGACAGAGGTCAAACGTTTTCTGTAAGTCTTCACAACGTTTTCACACATTCCTCCATGCAGATCTCCTCTAGAGCAGTGATGTTTTGGGGCTGTTGCTGGGCAACACGGACTTTCAACTCCCTCCAAAGATTTTCAATGGGGTTGAGATCTGGAGACTGGCTAGGCCACTCCAGGACCTTGAAATGCTTCTTACGAAGCCACTCATTCGTTGCCCGGGCGGTGTGTTTGGGATCATTGTCATGCTGAAAGACCCAGCCACGTTTCATCTTCAATGCCCTTGCTGATGGAAGGAGGTTTTCACTCAAAATCTCACGATACATGGCCCCATTCATTCTTTCCTTTACACGGATCAGTCGTCCTGGTCCCTTTGCAGAAAAACAGCCCCAAAGCATGATGTTTCCACCCCCATGCTTCACAGTAGGTATGGTGTTCTTTGGATGCAACTCAACATTCTTTGTCCTCCAAACACGACGAGTTGAGTTTTTACCAAAAAGTTATATTTTGGTTTCATCTGACCATATGACATTCTCCCAATCTTCTTCTGGATCATCCAAATGCTCTCTAGCAAACGTCTGACGGGCCTGGACATGTACTGGCTTAAGCAGGGGGACACGTCTGGCACTGCAGGATTTGAGTCCCTGGTGGCGTAGTGTGTTACTGATGGTAGGCTTTGTTACTTTGGTCCCAGCTCTCTGCATGTCATTCACTAGGTCCCCCCTTGTGGTTCTGGGATTTTTGCTCACTGTTCTTGTGATCATTTTGACCCCACGGGGTGAGGTCTTGCGTGGAGCCCCCACAATTTTGTTTCTGGTGTCCTTTGACAGCTCTTTGGTCTTGGCCATAGTGGAGTTTGGAGTGTGACTGTTTGAGGTTGTGGACAGGTGTCTTTTATACTTATAACAAGTTCAAACAGGTGCCAAATCAAATCAAATCAAATTTTATTTGTCACATACACATGGTTAGCAGATGTTAATGCGAGTGTAGCGAAATGCTTGTGCTTCTAGTTCCGACAATGCAGTAATAACCAACAAGTAATCTAACTAACAATTCCAAAACTACTGTCTTATACACAGTGTAAGGGGATAAAGAATATGTACATAAGGATATATGAATGAGTGATGGTACAGAGCAGCATAGGCAGAATACAGTAGATGGTATCGAGTACAGTATATACATGAGGTGAGTATGTAAACAAAGTGGCATAGTTAAAGTGGCTAGTGATACATGTATTACATAAGGATGCAGTCGATGATATAGAGTACAGTATATACGTATGCATATGAGATGAATAATGTAGGGTAAGTAACATTATATAAGGTAGCATTGTTTAAAGTGGCTAGTGATATATTTACATCATTTCCCATCAATTCCCATTATTAAAGTGGCTGGAGTTGAGTCAGTGTCAGTGTCAGTGTGTTGGCAGCAGACACTCAATGTTAGTGGTGGCTGTTTAACAGTCTGATGGCCTTGAGATAGAAGCTGTTTTTCAGTCTCTCGGTCCCAGCTTTGATGCGCCTGTACTGACCTCGCCTTCTGGATGATAGCGGGGTGAACAGGCAGTGGCTCGGGTGGTTGATGTCCTTGATGATCTTTATGGCCTTCCTGTAACATCGGGTGGTGTAGGTGTCCTGGAGGGCAGGTAGTTTGCCCCCGGTGATGCGTTGTACAGACCTCACTACCCTCTGGAGAGCCTTACGGTTGTGGGTGGAGCAGTTGCCGTACCAGGCGGTGATACAGCCCGCCAGGATGCTCTCGATTGTGCATCTGTAGAAGTTTGTGAGTGCTTTTGGTGACAAACCGAATTGCTTCAGCCTCCTGAGGTTGAAGAGGCGCTGCTGCGCCTTCTTCACGATGCTGTCTGTGTGAGTGGACCAATTCAGTTTGTCTGTGATGTGTATGCCGAGGAACTTAAAACTTGCTACCCTCTCCACTACTGTTCCATCGATGTGGATAGGGGGGTGTTCCCTCTGCTGTTTCCTGAAGTCCACAATCATCTCCTTAGTTTTGTTGACGTTGAGTGTGAGGTTATTTTCCTGACACCACACTCCGAGGGCCCTCACCTCCTCCCTGTAGGCCGTCCCGTCGTTGTTGGTAATCAAGCCTACCACTGTTGTGTCGTCCGCAAACTTGATGATTGAGTTGGAGGCGTGCGTGGCCACGCAGTCGTGGGTGAACAGGGAGTACAGGAGAGGGCTCAGAACGCACCCTTGTGGGGCCCCAGTGTTGAGGATCAGCGGGGTGGAGATGTTGTTGCCTACCCTCACCACCTGGGGGCGGCCCGTCAGGAAGTCCAGTACCCAGTTGCACAGGGCGGGGTCGAGACCCAGGGTCTCGAGCTTGATGACGAGCTTGGAGGGTACTATGGTGTTGAATGCCGAGCTGTAGTCGATGAACAGCATTCTCACATAGGTATTCCTCTTGTCCAGATGGGTTAGGGCAGTGTGCAGTGTGGTTGAGATTGCATCGTCTGTGGACCTATTTGGGCGGTAAGCAAATTGGAGTTTGTCTAGGGTGTCGGGTAGGGTGGAGGTGATATGGTCCTTGACTAGTCTCTCAAAGCACTTCATGATGACGGAAGTGAGTGCTACGGGGCGGTAGTCGTTTAGCTCAGTTACCTTAGCTTTCTCTGGAACAGGAACAATGGTGGCCCTCTTGAAGCATGTGGGAACAGCAGACTGGTATAGGGATTGATTGAATATGTCCGTAAACACACCGGCCAGCTGGTCTGCGCATGCTCTGAGGGCGCGGCTGGGGATGCCGTCTGGGCCTGCAGCCTTGCGAGGGTTAACACGTTTAAATGTCTTACTCACCTCGGCTGCTGTGAAGGAGAGTCCGCATGTTTTCGTTGCAGGCCGTGTCAGTGGCACTGTCTTGTCCTCAAAGCGGGCAAAAAAGTTATTTAGTCTGCCTGGGAGCAGGACATCCTGGTCCGTGACTGGGCTGGATTTCTTCTTGTAGTCCGTGATTGACTGTAGACCCTGCCACATGCCTCTTGTGTCTGAGCCGTTGAATTGAGATTCTACTTTGTCTCTGTACTGACGCTTATCTTGTTTGATAGCCTTGCGGAGGGAATAGCTGCACTGTTTGTATTCGGTCATGTTACCAGTCACCTTGCCCTGATTAAAAGCAGTGGTTTGCGCTTTCAGTTTCACGCGAATGCTGCCATCAATCCACGGTTTCTGGTTAGGGAATGTTTTAATCGTTGCTATGGGAATGACATCTTCAACGCACGTTCTAATGAACTCGCACACCGAATCAGCGTATTCGTCAATATTGTTATCTGACGCAATACGAAACATGTCCCAGTCCACGTGATGGAAGCAGTCTTGGAGTGTGGAGTCAGCTTGGTCGGACCAGCGTTGGACAGACCTCAGCGTGGGAGCCTCTTGTTTTAGTTTCTGTCTGTAGGCAGGGATCAACAAAATGGAGTCGTGGTCAGCTTTTCCGAAAGGAGGGCGGGGCAGGGCCTCATATGCGTCGCGGAAGTTAGAGTAACAATGATCCAAGGTTTTTCCACCCCTGGTTGCGCAATCGATATGCTGATAAAATTTAGGGAGTCTTGTTTTCAGATTAGCTTTGTTAAAATCCCCAGCTACAATGAATGCAGCCTCCGGATAAATGGATTCCAGTTTGCAAAGAGTCAAATAAAGTTTGTTCAGAGCCATCGATGTGTCTGCTTGGGGGGGGGATATATACGGCTGTGATTATAATCGAAGAGAATTATCTTGGTAGATAATGCGGTCTACATTTGATTGTGAGGAATTCTAAATCAGGTGAATAGAAGGATTTGAGTTCCTGTATGTTTCTTTCATCACACCATGTCTCGTTAGCCATAAGGCATACGCCCCCGCCCCTCTTCTTACCAGAAAGATGTTTGTTTCTGTCGGCGCGATGCGTGGAGAAACCCGCTGGCTGCACCGCCTCCGATAGCGTCTCTCCAGTGAGCCATGTTTCCGTGAAGCAAAGAACGTTACAGTCTCTGATGTCCCTCTGGAATGCTACCCTTGCTCGGATTTCATCAATCTTGTTGTCAAGAGACTGGACATTGGCGAGAAGAATACTAGGGAGTGGTGCACGATGTGCCCGTCTCCGGAGTCTGACCAGAAGACCGCCTCGTTTCCCTCTTTTTCGGAGTCGTTTTTTTGGGTCGCTGCATGGGATCCATTCCGTTGTCCTGGGTGAAAGGCAGAACACAGGATCCGCGTCACGAAAAACATATTCTTGGTCGTACTGATGGTGAGTTGACGCTGATCTTATATTCAGTAGTTCTTCTCGACTGTATGTAATGAAACCTAAGATGACCTGGTGTACTAATGTAAGAAATAACACGTAAAAAAACAAAACACTGCATAGTTTCCTAGGAACGCGAAGCGAGGCGGCCATCTCTGTCGGCGCCGGAAGTCTATCATTAATACAGGTAACGAGTGGAGGAGAGAGGAGCCTCTTAAAGAAGAAGTTACAGGTCTGTGAGAGCCAGAAATCTTGCTAGGTGACCAAATACTTATTTTCCACCAAATACTTATTTTCCACCATAATTTGAAAATAAATTCATTAAAAACCCTACAATGTGGTTTTCTGGATTTTTTTTTCTCATTTTGTCTGTCATAGTTGAAGTGTAACTATGATGAAAATTACAGGCCTCTCATCTTTTTATGTGGGAGTACTTGCACAATTGGTGGCTGACTAAATACTTTTTTGCCCCACTGTATATTTTGATCACTATATCTGATGGATTTGGATACTGCTTTCAAGCTAATTCATGCAGCATGATTTTATTCCTGTGCTGTTTGTAACTACCCTGGAAGGTTGACTGATAACCTGAACCAGGTTGCAGGCACTAGTTACAGTTTGAAGCTTTCTCTAGAGTGGGCAGCCTTATGAAAGACAGTCAATATTAAAATCACCCAGAAAATACACCTCTGTTGATATCACATACATTATCAAGCATTTCACACGATATCCAGATACTGACTGTTAGCACTTGGTGGTCTAAAGCAGATTCCCACCAGAATGGGCTTTAGGTGAAGCAGATGAACCATTAGCCATATTACATCAATGGTATTTAACATGAGATCCTCTCTAAGCTTTCCAGGAATTTGATTCTGAATATAAACAGCTACACCTCCAACTTTTGGCATTTCTGTTCTTTCTGTAGATCTTATAACCATGTATTGCTACCACTATGTCAACAAATATATTATTTACAGTTGTAGTCGGAAGTTTACATACACCGCAGAAAAATAAATTTGGTCTTGCCCAAGCCTCCCCCATTTCTCCTTCACGCAAATCCAGATAGCTTATGTTCTGAAAGAGCTGCAAAATCTGGACCCTTTCAAATAAGCTGGGCTAGACAATCTGGACCCTCTTTCTAAAATGATCCACCGCAATTGTTGCAACCCATATTACTAGCCCGTTCAACCTCACTTTTGTATCGTCTGAGATCCCTAAAGATTGGAAAGCTGGCGTGGTCATCCCCCTCTTCAAAGGGGGAGACACTCTACACCAAAAACTGTTACAGACCTATAACTATCCTACCCTGCCTTTCTAAAGTCTTCGAAAGCCAAGTTAACTTGTTGAATCTAGGGGTCTTTTTTAAATTATTTTTTTTAAATAACGTTACCAAAGTAAACGGGCTACTTTTCAGGACCAGAAAATAGAATATGCATATATTTGACAGCTTGGGATAGAAAACACTCTTAAGTTTCCAAAACTGTGAAGATATTGTCTGTGAGTATAACGGAACTGATATTGCAGGCAAAAGAATGAGAAAAATCCAATCAGGAACGCAGCGGTTTCTAAATAAGAGTCCCTTCCTATGCTTCCCTATTGAGCAGTGAATGGGATATCAACGAGATTCCTTTTTCTATGGCTTCCATAATGTGTCTAGTATCACAAGACATAGTTTCAGGCTTTTATTTTGAGAAATGAGCCTGAGCGACAACATTGCGTCAGTGTCCATCTGATGACTCTTTGTGTATTTCTCGCGCAAAAGACAGAGGTAGCCATTTTTCCACCCGGTCTTAATGAAAAAGCTCTGTCCCGGTTGATATATTATCGAATAGATATTTGAAAAACACCTTGAGGATTGATTATAAACAACGTTTGCCATGTTTCTGTCGATATTATGGAGCTAATTTTGAATGTTTTTCCGTTTTCTCAGCAAAACATGAAGAACTAACGGAGAACTAACTAATGGCTACAAAAATAATTTTTCTGGAAAAAAGAAACATTTGCTATCTAACTGGGAGTCTCGTGAGTGAAAACATCCAAAGCTCAAAGGTAAACAATTTAATTTGATTGCTTTTCTGATTTTCGTGACCAGATTGCCTGCTGCTAGCTAGGCATAATGCTATGCTAGGCTATCGATAAACTTACACAAATGCTTGTCTTGCTTTGGCTGTAAAGCATATTTTCAAAATCTGAGATGACAGGGTGATTAACAAAAGGCTAAGCTGTGTTTGAATGCATTTCACTTGTGATTTCATGAATATTAATATTTTCTAGTAAGATTTTTTGTCAGTTGCATTATGCTACTTAGTGTCAGTTGATGACAATTGTCCCGGATCCGGGATGGGGAGTTACAAGAGTTAACAAACAGATTTGACCATTTCAAATTCCACCGTACCTTCTCTGCTATGCAATCTGGTTTCCAAGCTGGTTTCCGAGCTCAAGGTCCTAAACGATATCATAACCGCCATTGATAAAAGAGAATACTGTGCAGCCGTCTTCATCGACCTGGCCAAGGCTTTCGACTATGTCAATCACTGCATTCTTATCAGCAGACTCAACAGCCTTGGTTTCTCAAATGACTGCCTTGCCTGGTTCACCAACTACTTCTCAGATTGAGTTCAGTGTGTCAAATTGGAGGGCTTGTCCGGACCTCTGGCAGTCTCTATGGGGGTGCCACAGGGTTCAATTCTCGGGCCAACTATTTTCTCTGTATATATCAATGATGTCGCTGTTGCTGCTGGTGATTCTCTGATCCACCTCTACGCAGATGACACCATTCTGTTTACTTCTGGCCCTTCTTTGGACTGTGTAAACAAACCTCCAGACGAGCTTCAATGCCGTAAAACACTCATTCCGTGGCCTCCAACTGCTCTTAAATGCAGGTAAATCTAAATGCATGCTCTTTAACCGATCGCTGCCTGCACTCGTCTGCCCGTCTAGTATCACTACTCTGGACGGTTCTGACTTAGAATATCTGGACAACTACAAATACCTAGGTGTCGGGTTAGACTGTAAACTCTCATTCCAGACTCAAATTAACCATCTCCAATCCATAATTAAATCTAGAATTGGCTTCCTATTTCGCAGCAAAGCATCCTTCACTCGTGCTGCCAAATTTACCCTTGTAAAACTGACTAACCTACCAATCCTCGACTTCGGCGATGTCGTTTACAAAATAGCCTCCAACACTCTACTCAGCAAATTGGATAAAGTTAGTCACAGTGCCATCCGTTTTGTCACCAAAGCCTCATATACTACCCACCACTGCGACCTGTATGCTCTTGTTGACTGGCCCTTGCTATATATTCGTCTTTAAACCCACTGGCTCCGGGTCATCTATAAGTCTTTGCTATGTAGAGCCCTGCCTTGTCTCAGCTCACTGCTCACTGGTCACCATAGCAGCACCCACCCGTAGCACACGCTCCAGCAGGTATATTTCACTGGTCATCCCCAAACCCAACTTCTTCTTTGGCCGCCTTTCCTTCCAGTTTACTGCTGCCAATGACAGGAACGAATTGCAAAAATCACTGAAGCTCGAGTCTTATATCTCCCACACTAACTTTAAGCATCAGCTATCAGAGCAGATTACCGATCATTCCACCTGTGCACAGCCCATCTCTAAATAGCCCACCAAACTACCTCATCTCCATATTGTTATTTATTTTTTGCTCCTTTGAACCCCAGTATCTCTACTTGCACATTCATCTTCTGCACATCTTTCAATCCAGTGTTTAATTGCTAAATTATAATTATTACGCCACTATGGCCTATGTATTGCCTTACCTCCCTAATCTTACTACATTTGCACACACTGTCTATAGACTTTTATGTTGTGTTATTGACTGTACGTTTGTTTATCCCATGTGTAAGTCTGTGTTGTTTGTGTGGCACTGCTTTGCTTTATCTTGGCCAGGTCGCAGTTGTAAATGAAAACTTGTACTCAACAGGCCTAGCTGGTTAAATAAAGGGGACATAAAAATACATTCAAAAATTTAAAAAAAGGAAAAAGCATATTAAATTATTTATCATCTTTCGTCTCTCTTCAATTCGCAAGGGGCTGAATGCATCTCACTAGAGACAGCATCCGAGCGAGCGAAACAGCGCAGCTCTGTCTCTGTGTGTATAGTCCCTTCTAGCCAATGCTGTCTGGTACTATGATATTGTTGCCGCCTGTAGCATTGAATGCAAGGGAAGCCAGCGAGCATTTGGCTTTCCTTGATAATTTAAAAAATAATAATAATAGCCAACCAGCATTGATGTAAACTGACTAAAACTCAACTTTGAATGGTCCTGGCGCACAAAAAAAAGTGTCAAGGGAAGCCAGTTATGATTTGGCCACACCGTTCACATTGCAGGAATACCAAACGTAATATAAAAAAAAACTTCAATTGTTGCATCTCATTGAGTTGTTGTCCTCCGGTCTTTAGGTAGCGAGCTAGCTACAATTCCTTTCTTAAATTAGCCGTGGATGGAGATAGGGATTTGGACTTGTGGTTTTAATTAATTCTCCATATTGGCCAATGATTATAACGACAATTCTGATCCAGTCACAAATTCATACATTGTGCCCTGTACCTGATAGGATGGAATTTCCATATGTATCTAGATGTAGTAGGCTAATGTTAACTAGTGGGCTTATCATTTCCCGTGTCATGAAAGGAAGTTAGGCTAACGAGCAAGCATTTTAGCCAGGTAGCCTAGGACAACAAAAATAAGAAGTGTGCGTTGTATGACAGAGTCATAGACCGTTTCGGCAACATGAAAGAGAGGTGGATGGCATTGGCATTGCTCTACAAGTAGGGTGAGACAACATGTTTTTTCCTACTTGCAAGCACACACACACACACACACACACAAATCAGTACTATGGACAGCCGCATATTTAGTTTATGATTACTGGACTAAATTGTTTTTGATATCTTTTAGTTGTAGCTGTATTAGACTGAGCGTAGGTGATTGAACGAACAGGTTATAGAGCAAACAATGCAATTATCACAACACATAGGTTGTAATATGGCAAGTTTTTCCTGGCTCGGATTCCACAGGGATTTTACCCACACACCACTAACGCATATAACTGAACATCTCTAAAACTAAGAGCATTGTATTTGGTACAAATCATTCCCTAAGTTCTAGACTTCAGCTGAATCTGGTAATGAATGGTGTGACTGTTGAACAAGTTGAAGAGACTAAATTAGTGTTTACCTTAGATTGTAAACTGTCATGGTCAAAGCATATAGATTCAATGGTTGTAAAGATGGGGAGAGATCTGTCCGTAATAAGAGATGCTCTGCTTTTATGACACCACACTCCAAAGAACAAGTCCTGCAGGCTCTAGTTTTGTCTTATCTTGATTATTATCCAGTAGTGTGGTCCAGTGCTGCAAGGAAGACCTAGTTAAGCTGCAGCTGGCCCAGAACAGAGCAGCACATCTTTCATTCATGCCAGTCTCTCTTGGCTAAGAGTCGAGGAGAGACTGACTGCATCAAACTATAGTTTGTTAACAAACTATAGTTTTGTCAATTTGGTGAGGGACGTACTTTGTGCATGACACAAGTAATTTTTCCAACAATTGTTTACTGACAGATTATTTCACTTATAATTCACTGTATCACAATTCCAGTGGGTCAGAAGTTTACATACACTAAGTTGACTGTGCCTTTAAACAGCTTGGACATTTACAGAAAATTGTGTCATGGGTTTAGAAGCTTCTGATAGGCTATTGACATAATTTGAGTCAGTTGGAGGTGTACCTGTGGATGTGTTTCAAGGCATACTTTCAAATCATGGTTAAATCAAAAGAAACCCGCCAGGACCTCAGAAAAAAATGTAGATCTCCACAAGTCTCGTTCATCCTTGGGAACAATTTCCAAATGCCTGAAGGAACCATGTTCATCTGTACAAACAGTAGTACGCAAGTATAAACACCATGGGACCATGCAGCCGTCATACCACTCAGGAAGGAGACACATTCTGTCTCCTAGAGATGAACGTACTTTGTTGTGAAAAGTGCAAATCAATCCCAGAACAACAGCAAAGGACCATGTGAAGATGCTGGAGGAAACAGATACAAAAGTATCTATATCCACAGTAAAACGAGTCGTATATCGACATAACCAGAAAGGCCGCTCTGCTAGGAAGAAGCCACTGCTCCAAAACCACCATAAGAAATAAAGACTACAGTTTGCAACTGCACATGGGGACAAAGATCGTACTTTTTGGAGAAATGTACTCTGGTCTGATGAAACAAAAATAGAACTGTTTGGCCATGATGACCATCGTTATGTTTGGAGGAAAAAGGGGGAGGCTTGCAAACCGAAGTAGACCATCCCAACTGTGAAGCAGGGGGGTGGCAGGATGTTGTCGGGGTGCTTTGCTGCAGGAGGGACTGGGGCACTTCACAAAATAGATAGCATCATGAGGAGGGGGAAATTATGTGGATGTATTGAAGCATTATCTCAAGACTTCAGTCAGGAAGTTAAAGCTTGGTCGCAAATGGGTCTTCCAAATGAACAATGACCCCAAGAATACTTCCAAAGTTGTGGCAAATGGCTTAAGGACAACAAAGTCAAGGTATTGGAGTGGCCATCACAAAGCCCTGACTTTAATCCTATAGAAAATGTGTGGGCAGAACTGAAAATGCGTGTGCGAGCAAGGAGGTATACAAACCTGACTCAGTTACACCAGCTCTGTCAGGAGGAATGGGCCAAAATTCACCCAACTTATTGTGGGAGGCTTGAGGAAGGCTACCCGAAACGTTTGACTCAAGTTAAACAATTTAAAGGCAATGCTACCAAATACTAATTGTGTGTATGTAAACTTCTGACCCACTGGGAATGTGATGAAAGAATTAAAAGCTGAAATAAATAATTCTCTACTATTATTCTGAAATTTCACATTTTTTAAATAAAGTGGTGATCCTAACTGACCCAAGGCAAGACATTTTTACTAGGATTAAATGTCAGGAATTGTGAAAAACTGAGTTTAAATGTATTTGGCTAAGGTGTATGTAAACTTCCGACTTCAACTGTTTATCCAACAGTTGACCTAGATTGTTTGTGTTTATGAATTCATGTAGCTCTGTCCTTGAGCTGTTCTTGTCTATTAATGTTTTGTATTTTGTTATGCTTCATATTTTGTGTGGACCCCAGGAAGAGTAGCTGCTACAAATACCAAATGTAACTCGTTTCAGGAAACTAGGCATAAGTAGCAAATCAGAGGCATTTGAAGGTTTATTTAGTTTTTATAATAAAAATGTGTTTTATGGGCAGAAATGCCTTCTGGAACATTTTCACTTTCATGTGCCTCAATAACAAACGTGCATGCCATCTGTAAATACAAATAAATTACGAACATATTTGGCTTAGTCACAGAAAAAAACAGGAACCTTCCCGCTAGCCAAGATTGGCTGAGATATTGAATGGGCTGGACATGCCGAGAGATGAGTTTCGGATTGATCTGCCATGTAGCTTCTTCTGTCTATAAAGTAAGCTGCTCGTTATGTGTAGATAATCCTTTCTACTGCAGTTCTTTCAAAAGATATAACGTTAGATCTGCAATTGTGTTGCTAATGCTCTCAATAACATAGCTGCCCTGAATTTATCAGACGAAATTGACTAAGGTCAGTGGAAAAAAGTTGTGATTGACTACTTTCAGGCAGATGACCGTACCATGCTGACTCTCTGACTTTGAAAATGAATCAGACGTTGAGGAAATCCCAGATATTGTTATTTGTTATTTATTTTTTCCTTTTTCTCCCTAATTTCTTGGTAGAGATTTGTCTCACCGCTGCAACTCCTGTACGAACACAGGAGAGGCGAAGGCTAAGAGCCGTGCATCCTCCAAAACACAACCCAACCAAGCAGCAATGCTTCTTGACACAATTCCCACTTAACCCGGAAGCCAGCCGCACAAATGTGTCAGAGATAACACTGTACACCTGGTGACCGTGTCAGTGTGCACTGCCACAGGAGTCGTGTCAGTGTGCACTGCCACAGGAGTCGTTAGTGCGCGATGGGACAAGGACATCCCTGCCGGCCAAACCCTCCCCTAACCTGGACGATGCTGGGCCAATTGTGCGCAGCCCCATGGGTCTTCCTGTTGAGGCCGGCTGCGACCAAGCCTGGACTCAAACCCAGAATCTCTAGTGGCACAGCTACAGTGCCTTAGACCACTGTGCCACTCGGGAGATTCCTGATTTGGGTAAAACAACAGGTCATGGGGCTGTGAGACACAGGTTTGATTTTAGACACATGAAAAGTGGGAAGTATACGGAGGGTACGGGGCAACAGAAGACAAACAGCAGAGGGGCTAATGACCTTGGAGATGGGGAAAGGCCCGATAAACTGGGGGGAAAGTTTGCGGGACTCCATCCGGTGGACAGCCAAACCTTCTGCCTGAGATGATACAAGGCATCCGGGGTCCGTTGGCGGTCTGCTTTATGTGGATACCTGAAGTGGGTCTTGAGAAGGCCTGACCAGGCTCTCTTTCAGGTACAACGACAGTGGGGGACAAACATCTGGGCCGAAGGTATGCCGACCTCTTCCTCTTGTTCAGGGTAGAGCAGGGTCTGATATCCCAGGGAACACTCAAAGGCAGAGAGACCCATGGCAGAGCAAGGAAGGGTATTGCAGGAATATTCAACCCACACTAGTTGCTGGCACCAGGTGGTGGGTTTGGCGGAGACCAGGCAGCGAAGAGTCATTTCAAAGTCTTGATTTGCTCGCTCTGACTGGCTGTTGGTCTGGAGGTGGAACCCGGAGGACAGGCTGGCCGACGACCTAATGAGTGAGCAGAATGCCTTCCAGAACCAGGACGAGATCTGAGGACCCTGTTCAGAGACCATGTCTACTGGGAGTCCATGGATCTGAAAGACGTGCTGCACCATGAGCTGGGCTGTCTCTTAGGCAGAGGATAGCTTGGGGACAGGAATGAGGTGAGCGGCATTGGAAAACCGATCCACTACTGTCAGGATGGCGGTGTTGCCATCAGATGGGGGGACACCCATGACAAAGTCCAGGGCTATGTGAGACCATGGACAGTGAGTGACAGGCAGAGGTTGAAGGAGACCAGCCGGAGCTTGCAGAGGAGTCTTGTTCTGCGCACAGACTGTGCATGTGGCGACGAACGCGAAGACTTCAGGAATCATGGTAAGCCACCAAAAGCATTGTTGGAAAGGCCGGGGTCCGACGGAAGCTCAGGTGGCAGGCAAGCCTGGAGGAGTGGGCACACTCCAGGACTGAGGAGCGGACTGCGTCAGGAAAAACATCCGGTTATCTGGGCCCCAAATTCTCTGGAGAATCCCAGGAAATGTTGTAGCTGCATCCTGGACATTGGCTGGGGCCAATCCCCCACCGCTCTCACCTTCTCGGGATCCATCTGTATACTCCCTGCAGCAATTATGTAACCCCTGAAGGGGATGGTGTAGAGATGGAATTCACACTTCTCCGCTTATTACTAGAGCAGGGGCAGGCAAATCGACAGGTCAAGGGCAGGCAGAGGTCAGTAATCCAGATCAGAGTCAAAAGGTAGAGAACGGCAGGCAGGCTCAGGATCAGGGTAGGCAGAATGGTCAAAACCGGGAAAACTAGAAAACAGGAACTATAGACAAAGACAGGAGCAAGGGGGAAAACACTGATAGGCTTGACGGACAAAACAACTGGCAACAGACAAACAGAGAGTATAAATACCCTGGGGATAATGGGGAAGATGGGCGACACTTGGAGGTGGGTGGAGACAAGGACAAAGACAGGTGAAACAGATCAGGGTGTGACACTGGTAGAAGCAGAGTATAATATGGAGATGAATACAGTTCTGGCGTTTGATTGCAAATATAGAGGGAGTTGAAAAGAGAACACAGAAGGTTGCTGTATAAAACACCTGTCTCCAGACTACATCTTCAAACTAAGGGCAACCATGGCATCTGTGGCAGAGAGGGAGAAAGATCTGGAATTTTCTTATGGAATTCCACACGGTCAGTATGAACCAGAAGGACTTGACACAACGAGCCAAGCAAGCTGTACAAACAAAATGGAAGTGACACAGGATGTCATATTTCATGAAAGTGGTTGCAGTCTGCCATGAAGCGTTCATCCATGTATACGGGTCAGAGTCTAACTACAGTTTCAGATATTTTAAGTTTCTAATATTGTCAGAAAGTTGTTTGCATTGCAAGTTAAAGCTTACTACTAGCTAGCTAGCTGACGTTAGGTGCATGGCTCGCTAGCTAACATTAGCGTTAAATGTATGATCTGTAATATTATTTCAGAAAGAAATTTGCATACCTAGTTATAGCCTAATGTTAACGAGCTGACATTGAACGTATTTGATTAACTTTAGCTAGCTATGATAATCGGTTTGTATTGCTTGTACTCTATGTATTGGGATTATGGTTCATTGTTTAGCTAGCTACATGTCTACACAAAAGACCCCAAGTTAAAGCATACTGTTAGCTAGCTAGCTGACGTTAGATGGCTGGCTCGCTAGCTAACATTACATGTATGATCTGTGTAGTAATATTATATCAGCAAGCCATTTGCACTGATAGTTATTGCCTAATGATAGCTAGCTAACTATTTAACATTGAGCGTATTTGGTTAACTTTAGCTAGCTATGACAATGGTTTGTATTACTAGTACTCTATGGATTGGGATTATGGTTCATTGTTTAGCTAGCTAGCTAGCTACATGTCTAAACAAAAGACTCCATTTCACCAGATGACCCATCAACTTCGCCAGGTTTGTCTGATGGTGATTACGGCTGTCTATTGTATAATTACATAAAAATGTTTCTGTCTGGAATTTGTCTTTCAGCATCAGTAGATCACGCCTGACTCTCCTCCACCAGTCATACAAGGAGAATGGTCTAATACCTCCCATCAAAAAGAACTGGCCCAAGCAAGAACAAGTTACACCTGAGGACTTGCAGATTGTTGGACTGGAGGATGGTACAGTGCTGGTGGAAAGCTATGGCTGGCAACAACACCTGACTCCGTACTCCAGGCCACTGCCACAGATCAAGCAGTACCAGCACTT
This sequence comes from Oncorhynchus mykiss, assembly GCF_013265735.2. Lineage (NCBI taxonomy): Eukaryota > Metazoa > Chordata > Actinopteri > Salmoniformes > Salmonidae > Oncorhynchus > Oncorhynchus mykiss. The sequence goes on along the minus strand of NC_048569.1, from coordinate 79,497,179 downwards.
CAGGTGAATATCATTTTAATTGCATGAGGTTATTCTTCTTATCTAAACTTGGGAGGTGAATTGATGTTAAGCAAGGTTGTAATGTGTTTTTTTACAGCTTCGATGCTCTGGAGCCTGGTGTTGTTCGGACTCAGTCGGGACCAGGTTTCAGCTGCTGCGCAACGCTGACATCCTTCCTCCCATAGATGGCCTGCCTGTACAACCACCACCTGGAGTGGACACAGCTAGACAAAGTTATCTTTTTGAGAACATAAGGGAGTTTGCAACAAAGATGCTATGGACATCACATGTCCTGAACCAAAGTCAAGGGCAGGACAGAAACAGGCTCTCCAAATATAGATTTCCTTGTTAATGTGTGGTTCGGACAGACCAGTTCATAGCTGGGGGCGAGTTCGCAGTCATCATCACTATCTGCAGTGCCTCAATAGACATTCACATGATTATCTTCTAACACATAAGCCATACGTTGCTGCTACTATTTCTTTTTTTATCCTGCTGCTGAGCCACTTTACCCCTGATTGTATGCATATAACTACCTCATCTATCGCCAGTATCATTGATATTGTTCTTATACATACTGTATGTTATTTTGTTCTTTCTCTACTGGCCTTGACACTTTTTATCTTCATATTGATACTATATATTTTCGATATTGCTACTATGCAAGTAACCATTTTGCTGTACTGTTTACACCGTCTGTAGAGACCCATCGACTTAGCAAGCTGTGGCTGGGGGTTATAGCATTTCTTTCACATTTCCCATCAATTTAGACAAGTGTGTCTGGGTAAGCGTCATCTAATATTATATATTTTATTTTATTTTATTATTTATTATTGAATATTTAAAACATACAATATACTTGCAGTGAAGCCTCTCAGCAACTACATCACATTAGTCATCTAACAGACTCCCATCCAGAGTGACACACAGAAGCAACCAGGGTCAACACCCTGCTCAAGGGCACGTTGACAGATCTCCCACAAGGTCAAAAACAGGGACCCGAAACAGCGATCCATCAGCCACGAGCCCAAGGTCCCAACTGCCAGGCCAATAGCCCTCCAAGATCCCCAAGAGCTGCCCCTCAACCATCCAACCCCCCCCCCCAGACAAATAATTCCAAGACCCCCAAGACCCCCGTCCCCAAGACCCCCGTCCCAGATGCACCAACAACCACCAAAATGAACAAAAGAGATCAAAGACAAAGGAAATCAAAAATCTAAAGACATCAATGACAACAAAAATCATAACAGTGTCATCTAATATTTATAAAATAATTTTATCTGGACACTTTCTGTATACCTTGAATTTTTCTTATTGTACACTACTACTTTTACTACTTTTAGTCTTAATCTTTACCACACCACAAGACCTTTGGCACATGGCCACACAGGTGAATATGTAAAGAGATGGGTGGGGCTAAGGCTTAAGAGGGTGTGATCAATGCTAAATGGGTGTACACAAAAAAGCTCTCCAGTAGGTGTACCAAAACATTCAAGGGCCATTTTCTCAAAAAGTGGAGTTAAAGGTTTAACAACTTTCAAAGCACAATGACTTTCCCGTTGTTCCTCAAATGCAGTGTTTGATATACTATTTTGTAGCCCTGAGTCATTTTATCCAATGTAAAAAAACACCTTTTTTTTTTTTTTTTACATAAGATCGAATCAAAGCAGTCAGTCACAAATGGACTCAAAGCTCAAGCTTTCACCATGACCCGTCATGACCTGAAAGTGTCAGCTTGTTCCTTTTTGTATTAACACACTGCAGATTTTGCAGGTTTTCCTACTTACAAAGCATGTAGAGGTCTGTATTTTTTTTACCATAGGTACACTTCAACTGTGAGAGACGGAATCTAAAACAAAAATCCAGAAAATCCCATTGTATGATTTTTAAGTAATTAATTTGCATTTTATTGCATGATATAAGTATTTCATCACCTACCAACCAGTAAGAATTCTGGCTCTCACAGACCTGTTAGTTTTTCTTTAAGAAACCCTCCTGTTCTCCACTCATTACCTGTATTAACTGCACCTGTTTGAACTCGTTACCTGTATAAAAGACACCTGTCCACACACTCAATCAAACAGACTCCAACCTCTCCACAATGGCCAAGACCAGAGAGCTGTGTAAGGACATCAGGGGAAAAATGTGTAGACCTGCACAAGGCTGGGATGGGCTACAGGACAATAGGCAAGCAGCTTGGTGAGAAGGCAACAACTGTTGGCGCAATTATTCGAAAATGGAAGAAGTTCAATATGACGGTCAATCACCCTCGGTCTGGGGCTCCATGCAAGATCTCACCTCGTGGGGCATCAATGATCATGAGGAAGGTGAGGGATCAGCCCAGAACTACACGGCAGGACCTGGTCAATGACCAGAAGAGAGCTGGGACCACAGTCTCAAAGAAAACCATTAGTAACACACTATGCCGTCATGGAATAAAATCCTGCCGAGCACGCAAGGTCCCCCTTCTTAAGCCAGCGCATGTCCAGGTCCGTCTGAAGTTTGCAAATGACCATCTGGATGATCCAGAGGAGGAATGGGAGAAGGTCATGTGGTCTGATGAGACAAAAATAGAGCTTTTTGGTCTAAACTCCACTCACCGTGTTTGGAGGAAGAAGGATGAGTACAACCCCAAGAACACCATCCCAACCGTGAAGCATGGAGGTGGAAACATCATTCTTTGGGGATGCTTTTCTGCAAATGGGACAGGACGACTGCACCATATTGAGGGGAGGATGGATGGGGCCATGAATCTCGAGATCTTCGCCAACAACCTCCTTCCCTCAGTAAGAGCATTGAAGATGGGTCGTGGCTGGGTCTTCTAGCATGACAACGACCCGAAACACACAGCCAGGGCAACTAAGGAGTGGCTCCGTAAGAAGCATCTCAAGGTCCTGGAGTGGCCAAGCCAGTCTCCAGACCTGAACCCAATAGAAAATCTTTGGAGGGAGCTGAAAGTCCGTATTGCCCAGCGACAGCCCTGAAACATGAAGGATCTGGAGAAGGTCTGTATGGAGGAGTGGGCCAAAATCCCTGCTGCAGTGTGTGCAAACCTGGTCAAAAACTACAGGAAACCTATGATTTCTGTAATTGGAAACAAAGGTTTCTGTACCAAATATTAAGTTCTGCTTTTCTGATGTATCAATTACTTATTAAATGCAATAAAATGCAAATTCATGACTTAAAAATCATACAATGTGATTTATTGGATTTTTGTTTTAGATTCTGTCTCTCACAGTTGAAGTGTACCTATGATAGAAATTACAGACCTCTACATGCTTTGTAAGTAGGAAAACCTGCAAAATCGGCAGTGTATCAAATACTTGTTCTCCCCACTGTATATAAGGCCTTGCTGGATACAGCCAAGAGCATACTAAGACAGCACATAGACACGCACAGGTACACACAGGCACACACACAGGCACACTACGCATGCATGCAGCACTCACAGAATTATTTTCGGTCTCTAAACTCACTGGCGTAAATACACTGCATCAGACATAAGGGCTATCCAATACTGCTCCTGAGAAAAATAATGGCTATGACAAAACTCTATAGAGACAAAACTCTATACACTTACCCTGATGTATTCAATAATATTGAGTTTACCATTTGTTGGCTAGTGTGGGGTTCATGTCTAATCAAGGGTAGGCCTGGAAGGCATGAATTTCCTTCAGAGTTAATTATTAACCCAACAACCTAAAAGGACAGTATCTCACTGCCTCTGTTGATCAGTTTAATGGATCTTAAAGGTGCATGTGGGTATACCCGTGTGTGTGAGAAAGAGAGCGATAAAAAGAGAGCGAGAGAGAGAGAGATAAAGAGAGAGATAATTAAAGAGAGAGAGGGAAAGAGAGGGGGATAAAGAGAGATAATTAAAGAGAGAGATAATTAAAGAGAGCGATACAAAGAGAGAGAGAGAGAGTTAGAATTAAAGCGAGGGAGAGAAATAGAGAGAGAGATGAAAGGAGACAGATAAAGGGAGACAGAAAGAGTGATAGAAAGATAAATAAAGACAGTGAGAGAGATAGAGAGACAAAGACAGAGAGAAGGGTATTATGGAGACAGAGATAGGGAAAAACAGAGAGAGAGAAAGATAAAGAGAGTGAAAATATGTATAAAGAGAACAAGAGAGGGAGAGAGAGAGAAAAAAAAATGTAGAAAGAGAACGAGAGAGAGAGAGAGACACCTGCCTGGAGGTGACAGCATTCCCTCCCACATATGCCCCCCTAGGCACAACTATGACAACATAACCAACAAAACGGGTCACAACTCCTGCAGCTCTGTCGCACGCTGGGTATGTACATAGTCAACGGTAGGCTTCGAGGGGACTCCTATGGTAGGTACACCTATAGCTCATCTCTTGGCAGTAGTACTGTAGACTACTTTATCACTGACCTCAACCCAGAGTCTCTCAGAGCGTTCACAGATAGCCCACTGACACCCCTATCAGACCACAGCAAAATCACAGTCTACTTAAACAGAGCAATACTCAATCATGATGCATCAAAGCCAAAGTAACTGAGTAACATTAAGAAATGCTATAGATGGAAGGAATTCAGTTTGGAAACCTACCAAAAAACAATTAGGCAACAACAAATTCAATCCCTTTTAGACAATTTCCTGGGTAAAACGTTCCACTGTAATAGTGAAGGTGTAAACTTGGCAGTAGAAAATCTTAACAGTATATTTGACCTCTCAGCTTCCCTATCAAATCTAAAACTCTCAAATAGAAAACCGAAGAAAATTAACAATAATGACAAATGGTTTGATGAAGAATGCAAAAATCTAAGAAAGAAATTGAGAAACCTGTCCAACCAAAAACATAGAGACCCAGAAAACCTGAGTCTACGCCTTCACTATGGTGAATCACTAAAACAATACAGAAATACACTACGGAAAAAGAAGGAACAGCATGTCAGAAATCAGCTCAATGCAATTGAAGAATCCATAGACTCTAACCACTTCTGGGAAAATTGGAAAACACTAAACAAACAACAACACGAAGAATTATCTATCCAAAATGGAGAAATATGGGTAAACCACTTCTCCAATCTTTTTGGCTCTATAACAAAGAATAAAGAGCAAAAACATATACATTATCAAATACAGATCTTAGAATCAACTATTAAAGACTACCAGAACCCACTGGAGTCTCCAATTACATTGAATGAGTTACAGGACAAAATAAAAACCCTCCAACCCAAAAAGGCCTGTGGTGTTGATGGTATCCTCAATGAAATGATCAAATATACAGACAAAAAAAATCCAATTGGCTATACTAAAACTCTTTAACATCATACTTAGCTCTGGCATCTTCCCCAATATTTGGAACCAAGGACTGATCACCCCAATCCACAAAAGTGGAGACAAATTTGACCCCAATAACTACCGTGGAATATGTGTCAACAGTAACCTTGGGAAAATCCTCTGCATTATTATTAACAGCAGACTCGTACATTTCCTCAATGAAAACAATGTACTGAGCAAATGTCAAATTGGCTTTTTACCAAATTACCGTACAACAGACCATGTATTCACCCTGCACACCCTAATTGACAACCAAACAAACCAAAACAAAGGCAAAGTCTTCTCATGCTTTTTTGATTTCAAAAAAGCCTTCGACTCAATCTGGCATGAGGGTCTGCTATACAAACTGATGGAAAGTGGTGTTGGGGGTAAAACATACGACATTATAAAATCCATGTACACAAACAACAAGTGTGCGGTTAAAATTGGCAAAAAACACACACATTTCTTCACACAGGGTCGTGGGGTTAGACAGGGATGCAGCTTAAGCCCCACATATATATCAACGAATTGGCGCGGGCACTAGAAAAGTCTGCAGCACCCTGCCTCCCCCTGCTAGAATCCGAAGTCAAATGTCTGCTGTTTGCCGATGATCTGGTGCTTCTGTCACCAACCAAGGAGGGCCTACAGCAGCACCTAGATCTTATGCACAGATTCTGTCAGACCTGGGCCCTGACAGTAAATCTCAGTAAGACCAAAATAATGGTGTTCCAAAAAAGGTCCAGTCACCAGGACCACAAATACAAATTCCATCTAGACACTGTTGCCCTAGAGCACACAAAAATCTATACATACCTTGGCCTTAACATCAGCGCCACAGGTAACTTCCACAAAGCTGTGAACGATCTGAGAGACAAGGCAAGAAGGGCATTCTATGCCATCAAAAGAAACATAAATGTCAACATACCAATTAGGATTTGGCTAAAAATACTTGAATCAGTCATAGAGCCCATTGCCCTTTATGGTTGTGAGGTCTGGGGTCCGCTCACCAACCAAGACTTCACAAAATGGGACAAACACCAAATTGAGACTCTGCACGCAGAATTCTGCAAAAATATCCTCCGTGTACAACGTAGAACACCAAATAATGCATGCAGAGCAGAATTAGGCCGATACCCCCTAATTATCAAAATCCAGAAAAGAGCCGTTAAATTCTACAACCACCTAAAAGGAAGCGATTCACAAACCTTCCATAACAAAGCCATCACCTACAGAGAGATGAACCTGGAGAAGAGTCCCCTAAGCAAGCTGGTCCTGGGGCTCTGTTCACAAACACAAACACACCCTACAGAGCCCCAGGACAACAGCACAATTAGACCCAACCAAATCATGAGAAAACAAAAAGATAATTACTTGACACATTGGAAAGAATTAACAAAAAAACAGAGCAAACTAGAATGCTATTTGGCCCTAAACAGAGAGTACACAGCGGCAGAATACCTGACCACTGTGACTGACCCAAAATTAAGGAAAGCTTTGACTATGTACAGACTCAGTGAGCATAGCCTTGCTATTGAGAAAGGCTGCCGTAGGCAGACATGGCTCTCAAGAGAAGACAGGCTATGTGCTCACTGCCCACAAAATGAGGTGGAAACTGAGCTGCACTTCCTAACCTCCTGCCCAATGTATGACCATATTAGAGAGACATATTTCCCTCAGATTACACATATCCACAAAGAATTCGAAAACAAATCCAATTTTAAAAAACTCCCATATCTACTGGGTGAAATTCCACAGTGTGCAATCACAGCAGCAAGATTTGTGACCTGTTGCCACAAGAAAAGGGCAACCAGTGAAGAACAAAGACCATTGTAAATACAACCCATATTTATGCTTATTTATTTTATCTTGTGTCCTTTACCATTTGTACATTGTCAAAACACTGTATATATATAATATGACATTTGTATATTCTTTACTGTTTTGAAACCTCTGTATGTGTAATGTTTACTGTTAATTTTTGTAGTTTTTCACTTCATATATTCACTTTGTATGTTGTCTACCTCACTTGCTTTGGCAATGTTAACACATGTTTCCCATGCCAATAAAGCCCTTGAATTGAATTGAGAGAGAGAGAGAGAGAGAAGGGTATTAGGGAGACAGAGATAGGGAAAAACAGAGAGAGAGAAAGATAAAGAGAACAAGAGAGGGAGGGAGAGAGAGAGAGAGTGAGAGAGAAAATATGTATAAAGAGAACAAGAGAGGGAGAGAGAGAGAGAGAGAAAATATGTATAAAGAGAACAAGAGAGAGAACGAGAGAGAGAGGGAGAGAGAGGGAGAGAGAGAGAGAAAGAGAGCGAAAAAAATATGTATGAAGAGAACGAGAGAGAGAGAAAAAAAGATGTATAAAGAGAACGAGAGAGAGAGAGAGAGAGAGAGAGTGAGAGAGAGGGAGAGAGAAGATTATTAGGGAGACAGAGATAGGGAAAAACAGAGAGAGAGAAAGATAAAGAGAACAAGAGAGGGAGGGAGAGAGAGAGAAAATATGTATAACGAGAACAAGAGAGAGAGAAGGGTATTAGGGAGACAGAGATAGGGAAAAACAGAGAGAGAAAATATGTATAAAGAGAGAGAGAGAGAGAAAATATGTATAAAGAGAGAGAGAGAGAAAATAGTTATAAAGAGAGAGAGAGAGAGGGAGAGAGAGAAAGATAAAGAGAACAAGAGAGGGAGAGAGAGAGAGAGAGAGAGAGAGAGAGAGAAAATATGTATAAAGAGAGAGAGAAAGATAAAGAGAACAAGAGAGGGAGGGAGAGAGAGAGAGAGAGAAAATATGTATAAAGAGAAGGTGGGGTATGGGGTACGGGGTATGTGTGTACATCTAGAATTTTTGGAAATGTATTGGTAAACAGTGTTAGCACAGCACAAATAAATAAAATACAATTATATTTGTCACATGCGCCGAAAACAAAAGGCAAAATGCTTTCTTACTACGCGTCCTTAACCAACAATGCAGAGTTTTAAAAAAGTAAGCAAGAAAAGTTTGCTAAACTATAGGAAATATTGTAACACAATAACAAGGCTATATACAAGGAGTACCTGTAACGAGTCAATGTGCAGGGATAAGGGGTAGTAGAGGTAATTGAGGTAATATGTACACTACCGTTCAAAAGTTTAGGGTCACTTGATGTTATTTTTTGTCAATTAAAATAACATCTAATTGATCAGAAATACAGTGTAGACATTGTTAATGTTGTAAATATAGTCGTACAGAGGCCCATTATCAGCAACCATCACTCCTGTGTTCCAATGGCACTTTGTGTTAGCTAATCCAAGTTTATCATTTTAAAAGACTAATTGATCATTAGAAAACCCTGTTGCAATTATGTTAGTGTAGCCGGTGCTATACTGCACCGCTGTAACTCTGCGTTGTGTGTGGTTGATTGAGACCATAAACGTGGACTTTGGAGATCAGGTAGTTTTAATCAAGCAGAACTGACTCTCTGCATCCTGCATCTGCATCCAAAAGGAAATAAAACATTTGTAGAGCACATATGTTCTGAGAATCGTCGCCTCCTTCTCTCTCGGTGCATCAAAATGATTTTCGAATACAAAAATTAATACACTCTCTCCTTATTATGCATAACATATTTTACATTGATAAAACCACATACCTGCATCCAAAAGGAAATAAAACATTTGTAGAGCACATATGTTCTGAGAATCGTTGCCTCTTTCTACAACAGATGCACAATAGGAGGGACTGGGATCATTCGAGGAGCTAGCCACACATACAATAGCCTGCTAATACCTTAGCTAGCTATTAACTACATGTTGAATTCAGAATGTTGATATCATCCTAAAAAGTACAATTACAAGTGCATCTTAACAATACCATCCACTTATGAGTAACCTCTAAATATACATCATTATTCATGAACAAAACACTGTGTGTATGACTTTGTACTTAAAAGAATCAAACTTTTCTGAAGACAGAAAAAGCGTGCCTACCTCTCTCAGTGCATCAAAATGATTTGAGCACGCAGGGCCAAATGTAAGTACACGCTCCCCTTCTCCCAGGATGCAGGCATGCGTAACAAATCAACACAACATATTAATATATGAACCTTCACATAGTACTTTAACAACTGTTACATTAGCACAGTTGAAAACTGGTGTGCTAATTAAAGAATCAATATTAAAGAAGCAATAGAACTGACCTTCTTTAGACAAGTTGAGTATCTGGAGCATCAGCATTTGTGGGTTCGATTACAGGCTCAAAATGGCCAGAAACATATAACTTTCTTCTGAAACTCTTCAGTCTATTCTTGTTCTGAGAAATAAAGGCTATTCCATGCAAGAAATTGCCAAGAAACTGAAGATCTTGTACAACGCTGTCTACTACTCCCTTCACAGTACAGTGCAAACTGGCTCTAACCAGAATAGAAAGAGTGGGAGGCCCCGGTGCACAACTGAGCAAAAGGACAAGTGCATTAGAGTGTCTAGTTTGAGAAACAGAGACCACAAAATTCCTCAACTGCCAGCTTCATTAAATAGTACCCGAAAAACACCAGTCTCAACTTCAACAGTGAAGAGGCGACTCCGGGATGCTGGCCTTCTAGGTAGAGTTGCAAAGAAAAAGCTAGATGTCAGACTGGACAATAAAAATAAAAGATTAAGATGGGCAAAAGAACACAGACACTGGACAGAGGAGGGGCCAGCACAGTCACGGGATCTCAAACCTATTGAGCTGTTGTGGGAGCAGCTTGACCGTTTATTACGTAAGAAGTGCCCATCAAGCCAAATTGTGGGAGGTGCTTTAGGAACCATGGGGTGAAATGTCTTCAGATTACCTCAACAAATTGACAACTAGAATGCCGAAGGTCTGCAAGGCTGTAATTGCTGCAAATGGAGGATTCTTTGACGAAAGCAAAGTTTGAAGGACACAATTATTATTTAAATTAAAAAGCATTATTTATAGCCTTGTCTTGATTATATTTCCTATTGATTTTGTAACTCATTTCATGTATGTTTTCATTGAAAACAAGGAAATTTCAAAGTGACCACAAACTGTTTTTTATTTATTTATTTTTGTAACTTACCCCTTTTTCTCCCCAATTTCGTGGAATCCAATTGTTTTGGTAGCTACTATCTTCTCTCATCACTACAACTCCCGTACGGGCTCGGGAGAGACGAAGGTTGAAGGTCATGCGTCCTCCAATACACAACCCAACCAAGCCACACTGCTTCTTAACACAGCGCGCATCCAACCTGGAAGCCAGCTGCACCAATGTGTTGGGGGAAACACTGTTCAACCTTGATTAGCGCGCACTGCGGAGTTGCTGGTGCGTGATGAGACAAGGATTTCCCTACCGGCCAAGCCCTCCCTAACCCGGATGGCGATAGGCCAATTGTGCGTCGCCCCATGGACCACCCGGTTGTGGCACATCTATCTTCACCCTGTTACGACAGAGCTGTGTGCGAACCCAGGGTCTCTGGTGGCACAGCTGGCGCTGCAGTACAGCACCCTGAGCCACTGCGCCACCCGGGAGGCCTTGTGACCCCAAACTTTTGAATGGTACTGTACATGTAGGTAGGGGTAAAGTGTCTATGCATACTGTAGATAATAAACAGAGAGTTGCAGCAGCCTGTGTGAAGGAATGTGTGTGTGTGTGTGCATGCATGCTTGTGTGTGTGTGGTGTCAATATACATGTGTGTGTGGTTTCAATATGCATGCGTGCATGTGTGTGTGTAAAGGATGTGAAATGGCTAGCTAGTTAGCGGTGGTGCTAATAGCATTTCAATACGTAGGTGACGTCACTTGCTCTGAGACCTTGAGGTAGTGGTTCCCCTTGCTCTGCAAGGGCCGTGGCTTTTGTGGAGCGATGGGTAACGATACTTTAAGGGTGACTGTTGATGTGTGCAGAGGGTCCCTGATTCGAGCCCAGGTTGGGGCGAGGAGAGGGACGGACTAAAGTTATACAGTTACATGTGGCGTCAATATGCATGTTTATGTGTGTATGTGTGTGTGTGTGTGTGTGTGTGGCGTCAATATGTATGTCTGTGTGTGTGTATAGAGGTCCTGGATGGCAGGGAGCTTGGCCCCAGTGATGTACTCGGTCGTACGCAGTTACCTCTGTAGCGCCTTGCGGTCAAATGCCGAGCAGTTGCCATATCAAATGATACAACCAGTCAGGATGCTCTCGATAGTGCAGCTGTAGAACATTTTGAGGATCTGATGAACCATGCCAAATCTTTTCAGCCTCTTGAGGTGTAATAGGCATTGTCGTGCCCTCCTTATGACTGTGTTGGTGTGTTTGAACCATGATATGTCCTTAGTGATGTGGACACAGAGTAACTCGCAACTTTCGCCACTGCAGCCCCATCGATGTCAATGGGGGCATGCTCCGTCCTCTTTTTCCTGTAGTCCACGATCAGGTCCTCTGTCTTGCTCACGTTGAGGGAGAGGTTGTTGTCATGGCACCACACTGCCAGGTCTCTGACCTCCTCCCTATAGGCTTTCTCATCGTGGTCGGTGATCAGGCCTTCCATCGTTGTGTCATCAGCAAAAGTAATGATTGTGTTGGAGTCGTGCATGGCTGAACAGGGAGTACAGGAAGGGACTATGCACGCACCCCTAGGTGCCCCCGTATTGAGGGTCAATGTGGCGGATGTGTTCTTGCATACCCTCACCACCCGGGGGTGGCCCATCAGGATGTCTACGATGCAATTGCAGAGGGAGGTGTTCAGTCCCAGGGTCCTTAACATATTGATGAGCTTAGAGGGCAGTATGGTGTTGAATGCTGAGCTGTAGTCAATGAACACCATTCTCACGTAGGTGTTCCTTTGGCTCAGGTGGGAAAGGGCAGTGTGGAGTGCAATAGAGACTGCGTCATCCCTGGATCTGTTGGGGCGGTATGTGAATTAAAGTGGGTCCAGGGTTTCTGAGATGATGGTGTTGATGTGAGCCATGACCAGCCTTTCTAAGCATGTCATGGCTACAGATGTGAGTGCTACATCCGGTAGTCAATTAGGCAGGTCACCTTGGCATTCTTGGGCACAGAGCCTATGGGGGTCTGCTTGAAACATGTAGGTATTACAGACTGGGTCAGGGAGAGGTTGAAAATAACAGTGAAGACACTTGCCAGCTGGTCAGCGCATGCTCTGAGTATGTGTCCTGGTAATCCGTCTGGCCCTGTGGCCTTGTGAATGTTAACCTCTTTCAAGTCTTACTCACATCACCCCCTGAGAGCGTGATCACATAGTCATCCAGCACAGCTGGTGCTCCCATGTATGGTTCAGTGTTGCTTGCCTCAAAGCGAGCATACAAGGCATTTTGCTCGTCTGGTAGGCCCATGTTACTAGGTCGCTTGCGGCTGAGTCTATCTTCACCCTGTTTCGTAGGGCAAAGTAGCACAAAGTAGCACAATTAGTCAGGAGCCTGTAAAACGGTGGCCATCCCCTCCGACACCATTCTTCCTCTCTTGCAACAAATATAATTTAAAAAGTTGCCTTTGTCTTAATAAAATTAATTCCAGCTGATATCTGAATACAGTACTGTATCAGTCCAAAGCTATTGATGAGGTTTTTTTCAACAACTGCTGCTATGCAGTCCTGAATTCCTCTGCAGGTTACTGTGCATTGCCTCAATAAATGGCTTTTGTCTAAAGCAATGCCATAGTCAGACAGATGTTAAAAAACAACTAATTTCTCATGTTTCTCACATATTGTGTGTGTGCGTGTGTGTGTGTGTGTGTGTGTGTGTGTGTGTGTGTGTGTGTGTGTGTGTGTGTGTGTGTGTGTGTGTGAGAGAGAGAGAGGGGGGGGGGGGGGGGGGGTCAAACAGACACATGTGTATGGCTCATTCAAGGTTAGTCTTCCACAGCTGCACAGACGCCTACAGAGCGTGAGAGTCCACTTCACAAGAGACTGGCAATATAACCATATACCAGCTCCAGGCTTTATAACTGACATAGAGAAGACATCTCTGGGAGTTAAATGTGAGCTTTATCGCGTATGATCTCTCTTTATTGAGTTAAGGTCTAGACTGGTGAAAGGCGCTGGTCAGCAGAAGGAGGCCCAGCAGTGAGTGATTATATACCTTACATCTCCACAGGGTTGTTGGGCACCTGCCCACGCATCTGATGATGTGTGTTTAAAGAACATCACAGAGCATTATTTAAGTGGAGAGAGAGAGAGAGAGAGAGAGAGAGAGAGAGAGAGAGAGAGAGAGAGAGAGAGAGAGACTGCATTGGGAGTAAGTGGCTATTGTGTGTGTGTCCAATCCAGCCATGCTACAAAGGAGTGGTTCGATAGATAATTACATAGGATGGGAGATGTTTTGTGGAACTACATAAAGTTTCTCAAGTGAATCTAAATCTCGAAGCTTGAAGACAGTTTGATGGATCGGAGTGTACTGTATATGTGATATTGCTCATCAATTTGAGAGTGAACAGGATTTGAAATGGTGAAGAGGAGCGAAGAGCACTTAACTAACCTCTAGTGGGACTAATGCATGTACATGCAGGAGATTTCTAGAAATCCTAAGTGTCTAGTTCCCTTAAAGGCAGAGGAAGAAGAAATGAACGGAGAGATGAAGCCAAAGAGAGAGTCAGAGAGAGATAGAGAGATAGTGGAAGACTACAATCCACATCAGCTCAAACCCACCTCAGGGTAGCATTTGAACAAGAGGACCTTAGGGTATGAGTCGAACGACGAGGAGTATCCATTAGTGAGAACATGTAAAGAGCACCCCAGTGCAGTGTGGGTAAGGGTAAGGCGGCCCCTCACAGGCTGTATCACAAATGGCACCCTATTTCCTACATAGCATACTAGTAGTGGACTATATACAAATTGGGTACCATTTGTGATGCAACCATACTGTAACAATGTCACAGTATGGTTGGAGGGGAGTTCTGAGCTCTGCTCACTAATGTTCACAAATGTTCATGTGTAGGCAACACGTAATTGCTGGCTGAGTGCTGAGAGCAGGGAGGATATGGATGAGGATTTAACAACGCAGGCCTGTCCCGGACCCCATTAGAAAGCCTTCAGTGTCAGAGCTAAAGCGTTAATTACAGTACAGTGAACATATTACTGTACCAAGCCTATATTGGCGGGGTTAATGTTACGCTAGGTTATGCTAGGCTAGTTACTATGAACACACAGCTAGGATTGAGGCTAATGCTAACAGTGCTAAGTGAGAATGTATCAGTGCTGACCTCATTCCCCAGGCCAGACAAGTGCCAGAGCCTAGGGCTATCTGTCAGGTTCCTCTCATCAAAGCGGTTAGCCATTTAGCTCACTAACCCCTCCGGCCCTCGGCAGAATTAGTCCAGATCTCATATATAAACTGGAGCTAAAATCATCAAACATCCTGAGACTGGGGTTCAGAGTGAAAGGAATATGGTTTTGCATCTATTTTTTCAGTGCTACTGACAGAGACCACAGCTAAAATCTTACACAAGCAGTGAAACAGATCAAACCATTTTTATTAGACAGATAATTATGAGAGATAGTAGAGCAACATCATAAAACCCTTCTGTCCCCAGGCACCCCTCTCCGACACACACACACACACACACAGACATACACACACACACACACTTTACTAACCCACCACAACACCTTAGTGAGATCCTTGGAGTGATTGGAGGAGACAGATAGTAATCAAGATGAGACAGAGGAGTAATCAGAGAGACAGATGAGGGATAGAGGAAAAAAGTGGGCATGAGTGTAGGTGGGAAAGAAAAAAAGAAAATGCAGAGAGAGAAAGAGAGGGGATTGCCAAGACAGAAGGGTAAGCAAGGAATGCAAAGAGACAGAGAGGTAGACTTAACCTTGCGAGAGAGAAAGAGAGTGGTGGAAGAAGATCTTTAAAGGACAAGGGAGTGGGGAGTGGGTGCAGAAGTACTGGGTAAAGTGAAAAAGAGAGAGATTAAGAATGGAGGAGAGGTGGCAGGAGTGATGTAGAGAGAGAGGGGAAGAGAGGGAGGCACAGGGGGAGAGTGAGAGTAAAGGCATATAGAGAAAGCAAGAGGCAGAGAGAGAGATAGAAGGAAGGACAGAGGGAGCAAGAGAGAGTGTGAGAGAGAGAGCGAGCGAGCGAGTGATGACGAATGCAAAAACCTAAGAAAGAAATTGAGGAACCTATCCAACCAAAAACACGGAGATCCAGAAAACCTGAGCCTACACCTTCACTATGGTGAAACACTAAAACAGTACAGAAATACACGAAGGAAAAAAGAAAGAACAGCACATCAGAAATCAGCTCAATGTAATTGAAGAATCCATGGAATCTAACCACTTCTGGGAATATTGGAACACACTAAACATACAACAACATAAGAGCTATCTATCCAAAATAGAGTGTGGATAAACAACTTCTCCAATCTTTTTGGCCCTATAACAAAGAACAAACAGCAAAAACATATACAGTACATGACCAATTAAAAATCTTAGAGTCAGTTATTAAAGATTACCAGAACTCACACTGAGTGAAAAGGGTCTATATCAGGGGACACTTTTATATTTTAGAGAATACAGACCATTTCCAATGCATATTTTGAGTTTTCTGGATATACACCACATCCTGACAAATTCTGAATCCAGATGTCTTTTAGACATGATATTGTGATTATTCTGAATATCACACGTGGACATTTCCTATGGCTGGATATGGACTCAAATCAAATCAAATCAAATTGTATTTGTCACATACACATGGTTAGCAGATGTTAATGCGAGTGTAGCGAAATGCTTGTGCTTCTAGTTCCAACAATGCAGTAATAACAAGTAATCTAACTAACAATTCCAAAACTACTGTCTTGTACACAGTGTAAGGGGATAAAGAATATGTACATAAGGATCACCAAATTTGGACTCATCAGACCAAAGGACAGATTTCCACAGGTCTAATGTCCATTGCTCGTGTTTCTTGGCCCAAGCAAATTTCTCCTTATTGGTGTCATTTAGCAGTGGTTTCTTTGCAGCAATTCGACCATGAAGGCCTGATTCACGCAGTCTCTTCTAAACATTGATGTTGAGACGTGTCTGTTACTTGAACTCTGTGAAGCATGTATTTGGGTTGCAATTTCTGAGACTGGTAACTCTGGTTCTCCCTTTCCTTTGGTGATCCTAATGAGAGCCAGTTTCATCATAGTGCTTGATGGTTTTTGCGACTGTCATTTCTCTTTGCTTATTTGAGCTGTTAATGATATAATATGGACTTGGTCTTTTACCAAAAAGGGCTATCTTCTGTTTACCTTTCGGTTACAAGTCCAATGCTCTAACCACTGGACTACCTGCCGCCTCATGAAGCTGGTTGACAGAATGCCAAGAGTGTGCAAAGTTGTCATCAAGGCAAAGGGTGGCTACTTTGAATAATCTAAAAGATAAAATGGATTTGTCTAACATTTTTTTTGGTTACTACATGATTCCATATGTGCTACGTCATGGTGTTGATGTCTTCACTATTATTAAACAATGTAGTAAAAAGTACAAATAAAGAAAAACCCTTGAATGAGTAGGTGTCCAAACTTTGGACTGGTACTGGATATATCAACAATTTGGCGAGGGCTCTAGAAAAGTCTGAAGCACCGGACCTCACCCTAGTAGACTCTGAAGTCAAATGTTTACTGTTTGCAGATCATCTGGTGCGTCTGTCCCCAACCAATGAGGACCTACATCAGCACCTAGATATTCTGTACAGATTCTGTCAGACTTGGATCCTGACAGTTAATTTCAGTAAGACAAAAATATGGTGTTCAAAAAAAGGTCCAGTTGCCAGGACCACAAATACAAATTCCACTTAGACACTGTTGCCGTACAGCACACAAAAAAAACTATAACTACCTCGTTCTAAACATCAGCATCACAGGTAACTTCCACAAAGCTGTGAACGATCTGAGAGACAAGGCAAAAAAGTACATTTTATTCCATCAAAAGGAACACAACATTTGACAGGATCTGGTTCTGGATCTGGATCTGGTTAAAAATACTTGAATAAGTTATAGAACCCATTGCCCATTGTGGTTGTGATGTCTGGGGTCCACTTACCAACCAAAAACTCACAAAATGAGACAAACACCAAAATGAGACTGCATGCAGAATTCTACCAACAAAATCCTCTGTGTACAACCTAAAATACCAAATAATGCATGCAGAGCACAATTCGGAGGATTCCAGCTAATTATTAAAATCCAGAAAAAAGCAATTAAGAGAGATTGAATATTCAGAGAGAGAGAGAGAGAGAGAGAGAGAGAGAGAGAGAGAGAGAGAGAGAGACCCAACCAAATAATGAGAAAACATGATTTGGTTATTTGGCCTTATTTTGCCCTAAAGAGAGAATACACCGTAGCATAATACCTGACCACTGTGACTGACCCAAAATGAAGAAAAGCTTTGACTATGTACAGACTCCATGAGTGTAGCCTTGAAATCAAGAGAGGCCGCCATAGGCAGACCTAGCTCTCAAGAGAAGACAGGCTATGTGCCCACTGCCCACAAAATGAGGTGGAAACTGAGCTGCACTTCCTAACCTCCTGGTAAACGTATGACCATATTAGAGACACATATTTCCCTCAGATTTCACAGACCCACAAAGAATTTGATAACAAATCCAATCGTGATAAACTTCCACATCTATTAGGTGAAATATCTCAGTGTGCCACCACAGCAGCAAAATGTGTGACCTGTTGCCACAAGAAAAGGGCAACCAGTGGAGAACAAACACCATTGTAAATACAACCTTTATTTATCTGTTTATATATTTTCCCTTTCATACTTCAACTATTTGCACATAGTTACAACATTGTAAATGGCCAATAATATAACATTTGGAATAACTAAATTATTTAAAAACTTTTGTGAGTGTAATGTTTACTAATGTTTCCCTTGTTAATTTCCCTTTTGCTTAAAGAGAGAGAGAGAGAGAGAGAGAGAGAGAAAGAGGGAGAGAGAAAGAGAGAGAGAGAGAGAGAGAGAAAGAGAGAGAGAGAGAGAAAGAGAGAGAGAGAGAGAGAGAGAGAGAGAGAGAGAGAGAGAGATGCAGAAGTGTAGTGATCAGCATGGGGCTGTGACCCCACTTAGTGGAGCTGCTGAAAGCTTTCCGCTTCACTGAGACACCGCATGGAAACACACACACACACACACACACACACACACACACACACACACACACACACACACACACACACACACACACACACACACACACACACACACACACACACACACAGCGTGCCATGGAGCATCCTACAAGAACACACACACACACACACACAACAAGCCATACTAATGAGAACACACAAACCAACAATTAGCCTATAATTAACATACCTGCAATGTCCTTGCAATCCCAACAAAGTTATTTTGTGTGCGTGCATGTGTGTCAGGGTTTCTGTTCAACAAGCTCTCACAGTCAGAATTAGACTTTCATCCATGTTTCTGAAAAGTCAAATTTCAAAGTGTTTAAAGGTAAGTTTAGGAATTATCTCTGTATTTATATGGTTAGGGTTAAGTTCAGGCATTAACTCCAAGTTTGTAAGGTTAGGCGTTAACTCCAAATGGTTAAGGTGAAGGTTAAGGTTTGGGATGAGCTTAAAATAAAAACATTTTTTTTAAAAAAACCTTTCTATTGCTAGATCAGGACTTGCCAGCTTTGGAATCAGAGGCAGATGCTTACACCCATCCGCCAACCCTGTCTACAACGCCCTAGCAAAGCCGAAACCTACTTGAAGGTAACAGCGCTCACTGCTGTCCCTAGTGGCCGGTTTCCATACTGACTTGTATCACGGGTGACCTGGCTGTTCCGTTAGCCGGCTTTTGGACAAATTAAAACAACATTTTGACAATAAATAAAAATGAATGGGAGAAAAAAAATCCCATTGTAAAATCATAAAATAAATGATAAATAAAATAAATGAACACAAACAAGGACTACCATCTCATCTGTCCAGACCCGCATGCTCACAACTTTATCCCTAGTGCCTGCATAATTGTTTGCCACTTGGCCTTAAATTATATCCATTTGTTTTTCTCGGTCGCCTATGCTATTTCAATATTTTAAAAATAAATCACTAGATTTTTCCATTGTGTTAATGATAGCGGATTGATTAATTTCCATGTTTTTAATATACATTTTTCAAGATGAGTGATGAAAAGAGAATCATATAGCCCATTGGGTATCTCACTAAACCCCCATATGTTATGTCTTGAAATTTGCAGAAATTGCAGAAGTTTGTCTGACAGAGACATTTCCAGATCCACCCGCATACCCAGAAAGCATGGATAATTGAGTCATTATTTGTTTTACCCTTAAGACATTACTCTGTCGTTGTGGTGTGGAATTTGTGAAATTTTAGTTTATACAGGAATAAGAATAAATTTTTGTTACGTTAGTTATGCTCCAAATTTCCCTCCATATTGTGCCAACATCAGTTATTTTTAAGTCTTGGTTCCAATAGTTTTATAATAGTTTTTTCTAAGAAATTGTCAGTTTCATATGCTCTCTGCAAGGTTTTATATATCTTCCCTATCATAAGATTCCATTATGTCCTTCTGTGAAGGGAGTAGTACACAGTATTGTACGATATCTTTAGTTCCTTGGCAAATTCTTGCATGTAATAGCCTTCATTTCTCAGAACAAGAATAGACTGACAAGCTTCAGAAGAAAGAACTTTGTTTCTGGCCATTTTGAGCCTTTAATTGAACCCACAAATGCTGATGCTGCAGATGCTCAACTTGTCTAAAGAAGGCCCGTTTTATTGCTTCTTTAAACAGCACAACTGTTTTCAGCTGTGCTAACATAATTGCAAAATGGTTTTCTAATCAATTGGCCTTTTAAAATTATAAACTTGAATTAGTTAACACAACGTGCCATTGGAACACAGGAGTGATGTTTGCTGATAATGGGCCTCTGTATGCCTATGTAGATATTCCATTAAAAAACAGCCGTTTCCAGCAACAATAGTAATTTACAACATTAACAATGTCTACACTGTATTTCTGATCAATTTGATGTTATTTTAATGGACAAAAACAATTGCTTTTCTTTCAGAAACAAGGACATTTGTAAGTGACCCCAAACTTTTGAACGATAGTGTACATTTACATAAGTATTCAGACCCTTTACTCAGTACTTTGTTGACGCACCTTTGGCAGTGATTACAGCCTTGGGTCTTCTTGGGTATCACGCTAAGCTTGGCACACCTGTATTTGGGGAGTTTCTCTCATTCTTCTCTGCAGATCCTCTCAAGCTCTGTCAGGTTGGATCGGGAGCGGCGCTGCACAGCTATTACCAGGATTACCAGGTCTCTCCAGAGATGTTCGATCGGGTTCAAGTCCGGTCTCTGGCTGGGCCACTCAAGGACAATCTGAGACTTGTCCCGAAGCCACTCCTGTGTTGTCTTGGCTGTGTGCTTAGGGTCATTGTCCTGTTGGAAGGTGAACCTTCGACCCAGTCTGAGGTCCTGAGTGCTCTGGAGCAAGTTTTCATCAAGGATCTCTCATCTTTCCCTCGATCCTGAATAGTCTCTCGGCCATTTCAATTTATAGGATTCATAAAATATTTAACTTCTTATGGCTGGGGGCAGTAATGAGTAGCTTGGATGAATAAGGTGCCCAGAGTAAACTGCCTGCTATAAATATTTTTTATTTCACCTTTATTTAACCAGGTAGGCCAGTTGAGAACAAGTTCTAATTTACAACTGCGACCTGGCAAAGATAAAGAAAAGCAGTGTTACAAAGACAACAACACAGAGTAACACATGGGATAAACAAACATACAGTCGATAACACAATAGAAAAAAATCCATGTACAGTGTGTGCAAATTTTGTAAGATTAGGGAGGTAAGGCAATAAATAGGCCATAGTGGTGAAATAATTACAATTTAGCATTAACACTGGAGTGATAAATGTGCAGAGGGTTTATCTCTGCAAGCAGAGATACTTGGGTACATAAGAGCAACAACAACAAAAATAACAATATGGGAATGAGGTAGTTGGGTGGGCTATTTAGAGATGGGCAGTGATCGGTAAGCTGCTCTGACAGCTGATGCTTAAAGTTAGTGAGGGAGATATACGTCTCCAGCTTCAGTGATTTTTGCAATACATTCCAGTCATTGGAAGCAGAGAACTGGAAGGAAAAGCAGCCAAAGGAGGTGCTGGCTTTGGGAATTACCAGTGAAATATACCTGCTGTGTGCTATGGGTGTGTGTTTCTATGGTGACCAGTGAGCTGAGATAAGGCAGGGCTTTACCTAGTAAAGACTTATAGATGACCTGGAGCCAGTGGGTTTGGCAACGAATATGTAGCAATGGCCAGCCAACGAGAGCATGCAGGTCGCAGTTGTGGGTAGTATATGGGGCTTTGGTGACAAAACGGATGGCACTGTCATAGACTACATCCAATTTGCTGACTACATCCTATTTGCTGAGTAGAGTGTTGGAGGCTATTTTGTAAATGACATCGCCGAAGTCAAGGATCGGTAGGATAGTCAGTTTTACGAGGGTTTATTTGGCAGCATGAGTGAAGGAGGCTTTGATGCAAAATATATTTAATTGAATGTGAGTCTGGAAGGAGAGTTAATGTGAGTCTGGAAGGAGAGTTTACAGTCTAACCAGATACCTAGGTATTTGTAATTGTCCACATATCCTAAGTCAGAACCATCCAGAGTAGTGATGCCAGTTGGGCGGGCAGGTGCGGGCAGCAATCTGTTGAAGAGCGTGCATTTAGTTTTATTAGCATTTAAGAGCAGTTGGAGGTCACAGAAGGAGAGTTGTAATGGCATTGAAACTAATTTGTAGGTTTGTTAACACAGTGTCCAAAACAGGGCCAGATGTATACAGAATGGTGTGGTCTGCGTAGAGAATGGTCTGCGTAGAGGTGGATCAGAGAATCACCAGCAGGAAGAGCGGCATCATTGATATATACAGAGAAAATAGTTGGCCCAAGAATTGAACCCTGTGGCACCCCCATAGAGACTGCCAGAGGTCCTGACAACAGGCCCTCCAATTTGACACACTGAACTCTATCTGAGAAGTAGTTGGTAAACCAGGCAAGGCAGTCATTTGAGAACCAAGGCCATTGAGTCTGCCGATAAGGATGCGATGATTGACAGAGTCGAAAGCCTTGGCAAGGTCAATGAAGACGGCTGCACAGTACTGTCTTTTATTGTTGGCGGTTATGATATTGTATAGGACCTTGGGCATGGCTGAGGTGCACCCATGACCAGATTGCATATTGGAGAAGGTACGGTGGGATTCGAAATGGTCGGTAATCTGTTTGTTAACTTGGCTTTCGAAGACTTTAGAAAGGCAGGAAATATATATGTCTGTAACAGTTTGGGTATAGAGTGTCTCCCCCTTTGAAGAGGGGATGACTGCGGCAGCTTTCCAGTCTTTAGGAATCTCAGACGATACGAAAGAGAGGTTGTATAAGACTATGCGTCCCTTTAGCGGGACACCATCCGGTGAAATTGGAGGGTGTGCAATTCAAATAAATAATCGTAATATTAAACAGTAATGAACATGCAAGTATCTTATATCGTTTAAAAGCTTAAAATTCTTGTTACTCTAACTGCATTGTCCGATTTACAATAGGCTTTACAGCGAAAGCATACCATGCAATTGTTTAATCACAAATAGCGATTAAATAATTACTTACTTTGAAGATCTTCCTATGTTTGCAATCCCAAGGGTTCCAGCTACAACATGAATGGTCGTTTTGTTTAATAAAATCCTTCTTTATATACCAAAAACTTTGTTTAGTTGGCGCCATCGATTTCAGTAATACACTTGTTCAACATGCAGGTAAAGGAGTCCATAAAGCTACCACTAAACTTTGTTCAAACAAGTCCAACTACGTTTCTATTCATAAGAAAAGAAGTATGTTCAATAGAAAGCGAAATTAGTAAGCGCGCATCCTCTTCGTCTTGCGCCAACAGACTAATACTGTATCAGAACTCTTTGTACAAAAACTCAAAATTCTTGCTCGTTTTTGAAGAAACAAGCCTGAAACAATAAACAAAGACTGTTGCCGTCTAGTGGAAGCAATAGGAATTGCAATCTGGGAGCTGGAATTACATAGAACCCATAGCCTGGAAGCTCAAAAAGAAAAGTTCAGGTTGGTTTTTCACCTGCTATATCAATTGTGTTATTGTCTCATGCATTATTATAACATTTCTACAAACTTCTAAGTGTTTTCTATCCAATGCTACCAAGTATATGCATATCCTGGCTTCTGGGCCTTAGTAACTGGCAGTTTACTTAGGTCACATCAGTCATGTGGAAATGGAGAAAAATAGACACTATCCCTAAGAAGCCAGTTTAAGTCACCTAACAGTATGAACTCTGAAGATAGATGGGGGGGCAATCAATTCACATATGGAGTCCAGGGCACAGCTGGTGACTATAACAAGCAGCAACAGTGAGAGACTTGTTTCTGGAACGGTGGATTTTTAAAAGTAGAAGCTCGAACTGTTTGAGCACAGACCTGGATAGTTTGACAGAACTCTGCAGGCTAACTCCGCCCTCTTTGGCAATTCTATCTTGATGGAAAATGTTGTAGTTGGGGATGGAAATTTGAGATTTTTTGGTGGCCTTCCTAAGACAGGATTCAGACACGGCTAGGACATCAGGGTTGCCGGAGTGTGCTGAAGCAGTGAAAAATACAAACTTAGGGAGGAGGCTTCTGATGTTAACATGCATGAAACCAAGGCTTTTACAGTTACAGAAGACAACAAATGATAGCGCCTGGGGAATAGGTGTAGTTCTGGGGGCTACAGGGCCTGGGTTAACCTCTACATCACCAGAGTAACAGAGGAGGAGTAGGATAAGGGTACGGCTAAAGGCTATAAGAACTGGACGACTAGTGCGTTGAGAACAGAGAGTAAAAGGAGCAGTTTTCTGGGCACGGTAGAATAGATTCAGGGTATAATGTACAGACAAGGGTATGGTAGGATGTGAGTACATTGGAGGTAAACCTAGGCATTGAGTGACGATGAGAGAGGTTGCATCTCTGAAGGCACTAGTTAAGCCAGGTGAGGTCTCCGCATGTGTGTGGGGTGGGACAAAAGAGCTATCTAAGGCATGTTGAGCGGGACTGGGGGCTGTACAGTAAAATAAAACAATAAAAAATAACCGAAACAGCAGTAGACAAGGCACTAGGCTACTTGTGGTGGCAAGTAGTTCGTGGTTAGAGCGTTGGACTAGTAACCGAAAGGTTGCATTATCGAATTCTTGAGCTGACAAGGTAAAAATCTGTCATTCTGCCCGTAAACAAGGCAGTTAACTCAGTGTTCCTAGGCCGTCATTGAAAATAAGAATTTGTTATTAACTGACTTGCCTAGTTAAATAAAGGTCAAATATTTTTTTTTAAATAAACATTGACATTAGAGAGAGGCATAAAGCAATCACAGGTGTTGATCAGGAGAGCTAAGACAACAATGGGTAAATGGCAATGAACGAGCAGAGAGTGTCAGTTAGATACACACAGGACCTGAGTTTGAGGCTGGGGCCAACAGATAAACACAATGAGATACCGTGTTAGTGACCAGTCCAGCAGGCTTTAGCTGTGTAGCCGAGTGATCATATGAGCAGCAATGAGCAGTAATAGGTGAGTTAGGGAGTCGTTCGGAAGTTGCTACTACACAAGGCGACTGGGAGACACAGCATTCAGAAAGCTAGCGGGCCGGGATGAGCAGATGGGTCTTTGGAGACATCGCAACGGAAAAGCCTGTTGAAACCACATCGACCAGACCAGTCGTGATGGATCGGCGGGGCTCCGTCTCGACAATAAAGGGTCCAGGCCAATTGGCAAAAGAGGTGTTGTAGCCCAGGAATTAGCTGGTATTCTTCATCGGCTAGCCGGAGATGGGCCTAGCTCGAGTCTAGCTCAAGGCTAACTGGTGCTTGCTTCGGGACAGAGGCGTTAGCCAACAATACCCACTCGGTTGCATCGAGCTAGCTGCGATGATCCGGTGTAATGGTCCAGAGCTTGCGGCAGGAATCCGGTGATGTGGTAGAGAAAAGCAGTCTGATATGCTCTGGGTTGATATCGCGCTGTGCAGACTGGCAGGTGTGCGAGCTAAAGGTGAAGACAGATAGCCATGGCTAGCAATAACTAATGGCTAGTGGCTAGTTAGCTGGCTAGCTTCTGATGTAGGTTCCAGTTATAAAGTATAGAAATGTCAGATCCGTACCACATTGGGTGAGGTGGGTTGCAGGAAAGTATATTTAGGTCGTAGTTGGAAAGTGAGATATATATATACAAAAAAACAAAGAAACAGACTATTTACTATTTACACGGGACAAGCAAACACACGTCCAACTGCTAAGCCTCTTGGTTACACAAATCAAACTTTATTTGTCACATGCGCCGAATACAACAGGCCTACCTTACAGTAAAATGCTTACTTACAAGCCCTTAACCAACAATGCAGTTTTCAGAAAATAAAGTATGAAAAGTAACAAATAATTGAAGAGCAGCAGTAAAATAACAATAGCAAGGCTATATACAGGGGGTACCGGTTAGTCAAGGTAATTGAGGTAATATGTACATGTAGGAGTTATTATCCTTCCTGTTTGACCCTTTCTGGAGGTATCATTGGATCGTGCCACAGTGTCTCCTGACCCCTCCTGTCTCAGCCTCCAGTATTTATGCTGCAGTAGTTTATGTGTCAGGGGGCTAGGGTCAGTTTGTTAAATCTGGAGTACTTCTCCTGTCTTAGACCTGTTGTTTTCAACACTCTAAAGACAGCAGGAGTGGTAGAGATACTCTCAATGATCGGCTCTGAAAAGCTAACTGACTTGAGGTGCTGACTTGTTGCACCCTCAACAACTACTGCGACTATTATTATTTGACCATGCTGGTCACATCTTGGCCATGTTCTGTTATAATCTCCACCCGGCACAGCCAGAAGAGGACTGGCCACCCCTCATAGCCTGGTTCCTCTCTAGGTTTCTTCCTAGGTTTTGGCCTTTCTAGGGAGTTTTTCCTAGCCACCGTGCTTCTTCACCTGCATTGCTTTCTGTTTGGGGTTTTAGGCTGGATTTCTGTACAGCACTTTGATATATCAGCTGATGTAAGAGGGGCTATATAAATACATTTGATTTGATTAGTGTGCAAGATCTTGAGAATCAGCTGTACATGTGATGGAAGAGTGCACTGCACATATGATGGAAGAATGCACTGTGCATGCGAAGGGTTGCAATTCCATTGAATTGGAGATATTTTGGTTAGTCCTAGAATTGCCTTATGTGTATCCCACAAAAAAAGGTTTGTTATAAGCTAACCTTTTTGATGAATTGAAGCTAAATTCCCCAAATTCCAGGGCTTAACTTCCCATGGAAAATGTCTGGGAAAATTACAGAAATTTACCGGAAAGTTTCCGACCCTATGCAAGCCTGGTTGTTTTCTACCCTTATCACCTGGGGGCGGCCCGTCAGGAAGTCTAGGATCCAGTTGCAGAGGGAGGTGTCTAGTCCGAGGGTCCTTAGTTTAGTGATGAGCTTTGAGGGCGCTATGGTGTTGAACACTGAGCTATAGTCAATGAATAGCATTCTCACAAAGGTGTTCCTTTTGTCCAGGTGTGAAAGGGCAGTGTGGAGTTCAATAAAGATTGCATCATCTGTGGATCTGTTAGGGCGGTATGCAAATTCAAATCAAATCAAATCAAATTTTATTTGTCACATACACATGGTTAGCAGATGTTAATGCGAGTGTAGCGAAATGCTTGTGCTTCTAGTTCCGACAATGCAGTAATAACAAGTAATCTAACTAACAATTCCAAAACTACTGTCTTGTACACAGTGTAAGGGGATAAAGAATATGTACATACGGATATATGAATGAGTGATGGTACAGAGCAGCATAGGCAAGATACAGTAGATGGTATCGAGTACAGTATGTACAAATGAGATGAGTATGTAAACAAAGTGGCATAGTATAAAGTGGCTAGTGATACATGTATTACATAAGGATACCGTCGATGATATAGAGTACAGTATATACGTATGCATATGAGATGAATAATGTAGGGTAAGTAACATTTATATAAGGTAGCATTGTTTAAAGTGGCTAGTGATATATTTACATCATTTCCCATCAATTCCCATTATTAAAGTGGCTGGAGTTGAGTCAGTGTCAGTGTGTTGGCAGCAGCCACTCAGTGTTAGTGGTGGCTGTTTAACAGTCTGATGGCCTTGAGATAGAAGCTGTTTTTCAGTCTCTCGGTCCCAGCTTTGATGCACCTGTACTGACCTCGCCTTCTGGATGATAGCGGGGTGAACAGGCAGTGGCTCGGGTGGTTGATGTCCTTGATGATCTTTATGGCCTTCCTGTGACATCGGGTGGTGTAGGTGTCCTGGAGGGCAGGTAGTTTGCCCCCGGTGATGCGTTGTGCAGACCTCACTACCCTCTGGAGAGCCTTACGGTTGAGGGCGGTGCAGTTGCCATACCAGGCGGTGATACAGCCCGCCAGGATGCTCTCGATTGTGCATCTGTAGAAGTTTGTGAGTGCTTTTGGTGACAAGCCAAATTTCTTCAGCCTCCTGAGGTTGAAGAGGCGCTGCTGCGCCTTCTTCACGATGCTGTCTGTGTGAGTGGACCAATTCAGTTTGTCTGTGATGTGTATGCCGAGGAACTTAAAACTTGCTACCCTCTCCACTACTGTTCCATCGATGTGGATAGGGGGGTGTTCCCTCTGCTGTTTCCTGAAGTCCACAATAATCTCCTTAGTTTTGTTGACGTTGAGTGTGAGGTTATTTTCCTGACACCACACTCCGAGGGCCCTCACCTCCTCCCTGTAGGCCGTCTCGTCGTTGTTGGTAATCAAGCCTACCACTGTTGTGTCGTCCGCAAACTTGATGATTGAGTTGGAGGCGTGCGTGGCCACGCAGTCGTGGGTGAACAGGGAGTACAGGAGAGGGCTCAGAACGCACCCTTGTGGGGCCCCAGTGTTGAGGATCAGCGGGGAGGAGATGTTGTTGCCTACCCTCACCACCTGGGGGCGGCCCGTCAGGAAGTCCAGTACCCAGTTGCACAGGGCGGGGTCGAGACCCAGGGTCTCGAGCTTGATGACGAGCTTGGAGGGTACTATGGTGTTGAATGCCGAGCTGTAGTCGATGAACAGCATTCTCACATAGGTATTCCTCTTGTCCAGATGGGTTAGGGCAGTGTGCAGTGTGGTTGAGATTGCATCGTCTGTGGACCTATTTGGGCGGTAAGCAAATTGGAGTGGGTCTAGGGTGTCAGGGTGGAGGTGATATGGTCCTTGACTAGTCTCTCAAAGCACTTCATGATGACGGATGTGAGTGCTACGGGGCGGTAGTCGTTTAGCTCAGTTACCTTAGCTTTCTTGGGAACAGGAACAATGGTGGCCCTCTTGAAGCATGTGGGAACAGCAGACTGGTATAGGGATTGATTGAATATGTCCGTAAACACACCGGCCAGCTGGTCTGCGCATGCTCTGAGGGCGCGGCTGGGGATGCCGTCTGGGCCTGCAGCCTTGCGAGGGTTAACACGTTTAAATGTCTTACTCACCTCGGCTGCAGTGAAGGAGAGACCGCATGTTTTCGTTGCAGGCCGTGTCAGTGGCACTGTATTGTCCTCAAAGCGGGCAAAAAAGTGATTTAGTCTGCCTGGGAGCAAGACATCCTGGTCCGTGACTGGGCTGGATTTCTTCCTGTAGTCCGTGATTGACTGTAGACCCTGCCACATGCCTCTTGTGTCTGAGCCGTTGAATTGAGATTCTACTTTGTCTCTGTACTGGCGCTTAGATTGTTTGATAGCCTTGCGGAGGGAATAGCTGCACTGTTTGTATTCGGTCATGTTACCAGACACCTTGCCCTGATTAAAAGCAGTGGTTCGCGCTTTCAGTTTCACACGAATGCTGCCATCAATCCAAGGTTTCTGGTTAGGGAATGTTTTAATCGTTGCTATGGGAACGACATCTTCAACGCACGTTCTAATGAACTCGCACACCGAATCAGCGTATTCGTCAATGTTGTTATCTGACGCAATACGAAACATCTCCCAGTCCACGTGATGGAAGCAGTCTTGGAGTGTGGAGTCAGCTTGGTCGGACCAGCGTTGGACAGACCTCAGCGTGGGAGCCTCTTGTTTTAGTTTCTGTCTGTAGGCAGGGATCAACAAAATGGAGTCGTGGTCAGCTTTTCCGAAAGGGGGGCGGGGCAGGGCCTTATATGCGTCGCGGAAGTTAGAGTAACAATGATCCAAGGTCTTTCCTCCCCTGGTTGCGCAATCGATATGCTGATAAAATTTGGGGGGTCTTGTTTTCAGATTAGCCTTGTTAAAATCCCCAGCTACAATGAATGCAGCCAGTTTCCAGTTTGCAGAGAGTTAAATAAAGTTCGTTCAGAGCCATCGATGTGTCTGCTTGGGGGGGGATATATACGGCTGTGATTATAATCGAAGAGAATTCTCTTGGTAGATAATGCGGTCTACATTTGATTGTGAGGAATTCTAAATCAGGTGAACAGAAGGATTTGAGTTCCTGTATGTTTCTTTCATCACACCATGTCACGTTGGCCATGAGGCATACGCCTCCGCCCCTCTTCTTACCAGAAAGATGTTTGTTTCTGTCAGCGCGATGTGTGGAGAAACCCGTTGGCTGCACCGCTTCGGATAGAGTCTCTCCAGTGAGCCATGTTTCAGTGAAGCAAAGGACGTTACAGTCTCTGATGTCCCTCTGGAATGCTACCCTTGCTCGGATTTCATCAACCTTGTTGTCAAGAGACTGGACATTGGCAAGAAGAATGCTAGGGAGTGGTGCGCGCTGTGCCCGTCTCCGGAGTCTGACCAGAAGACCGCCTCGTTTCCCTCTCTTTCGGAGTCGTTTTTTTGGGTCGCTGCATAGGATCCACTCCGTTGTCCTGTTTGTAAGGCAGAACACAGGATCCGCGTCGCGAAAAACATATTCTTGGTCGTACTGATGGTGAGTTGATGCTGATCTTATATTCAGTAGTTCTTCTCGACTGTATGTAATGAAACCTAAGATGACCTGGGGTACTAATGTAAGAAATAACACGTAAAAAAACAAAAAACTGCATAGTTTCCTAGGAACGCGAAGCGAGGCGGCCATCTCTGTCGGCGCCGGCATCATAAATTGGAGTGGGTCCAGGGTTTCTGGGATAATGGTGTGGATGTGAGCCATGACCAGCCGTTAAAAGCACTTCATGGCTACAGATGTGAGTACTACGGGTCGGTAGTCATTTAGGCAGGTTACCTTGGTGTTCTTGGGCACATGGCCTATGGTGGTCTGCTTGAAACATGTTGATATTATAGACTCAGACAGGGAGAGGTTGAAAACGTCAGTGAAGACACTTGCCAGTTGGTCAGTGCATACTTGGAGTACACGTCCTGGTAATCCATCTGGCCCTGTGGCCTTGTGAATGTTGACCTGTTTAAAGGTCTTACTCATGTCATGACGCTAGCCCACTAGCAGTGATGTGAATCCCCCTCTCCTGTTAGGAGGGGGCAGTTTTACGACATTAACAACCACGTCATAAATTCCATGCAGAGATTCTGCTCTCCTTCACCATGCAGTATGTAGAGAAAGAGTTTCACTGTAAGACAAAGGAAAATACTCCTACCTCCCCAAATTGGAGAATTAAACATTATTCCTAATTTAGAGAATGTAACAAGCTACGACCCTGTCCATTTTGTTTCATTTTTGTGACCTCGTGAAAGACAATACAGCCACATTACCGTAACTCTGTTCATACAAGGTCGTCCGTTATGAGGCTTACATCTAAAGGTTGGATAAAATGTTTGACTAAGTATAAGAATACTTTAGAAAAGATTACAATGTGATTTAAGTCTTCTAAAATTAAAAAGTGTTTGTTTTTGTGATAACTCGTGTCCAGCCAGTGGACACGGCCAAGTGAACAGACATTGGTTGGAAATTATGAACCAACCCTGTTGCGGTATTTATTAGAGAGGGGTAAAGAAAGATTTTGTTCAGGCGCCAGGCAGGTATTAACCATGCCGAAAGGAAAAGAGTAGAATAGAGATAGTACCACTACCAGACCCACACACATCAGCAGAAGAGACTGCCTAGAGTGTAGCCTGTTTACCAGATAGCCAGTGGAGGGAAAAGAGAATACACACCATATAAACCCACATCACAGCACAGGGGTAACCCCACCCAGAATACCTCGTACAATAATAATTAATAATACTAATAATGTCAGAGCAATTTAACAGCAACTCATTCAAGAAAGAACCCAGTCATCAACAGAGGATTTGCAATAATCTGTATTATCTTCCAGTGGATGAGTGCAGAGGGTATGAATGTGGGGGGTGTTCATAGACACCACAAAGGCCTTAAAAATGTCCACAATCTTCTCGGCCACATGTCATTAGTACACCTCACCTCAATACAGTTCACATAACAATACACAACTTCCAAATACTTCTGGCAGGGCAATAATAGTTCAGCTCTAATGAACATCAATGGGGAGTGCATTTGAAAAATAGAGAGTCTGTTGCAGGGTAAAGCACTGGAACGATAGAGGGAAGAGAAAGAGAGAACAAGAGAGATCTTAGCGGTGGTCTTCAGGCGTGCAGGTGTACTGTCTGATCTTCCGATGGTTTGTTGGTTTGTATGTTAAAGCTTCGCAACAAGGTTGCTACTAATCCATGCGATCCATAACGGGCGTGGTCCCAGACAAAAACAACCACGACCTAGAGCAATCACACCGATGATTGAGTTAAATACTTTATAAACTACACACGCTGAAAACAAACAAAACTTCTGCAGCACAGCACACACAATCAAACTGTCGCGCCACCCAAGAGCCCCTCCCCAAAGAGCTGAACGAGCGCTCTTTATTTCCTCTTTCCTTACTGCTCATGCGCTCTTAAAGTGGCAGTGCATGGTGAAGGCTCTGTGCAGATTTCGCCACAACCCCTTTTCCACTCTAGAATAAAAGCCCCCATGAAGAAAAGTCACCGCAGTTCCAAATACCATGAGGACTTGTCTATAACGTTTAAAAAGGGCTAAGTCTAATTTCAACTCTACCAGCCAGACAACGTGAGAGCTTGCTCCACACGTGAAATGGTATGAACTATTGATCTATAAACTATAAGAAGAAGTGAGTCCTAGATTATAGCCTAACAGACTGCAACTGGAAAGGTAGCAAATCTAGTAAGAACATTGACCGACGCAGAAACCACAACATCTCACTCCACGACGACCCAGAAGAATCTACAAATGACAATGGCGACCTCGACTGGGCAAAACAGAGCCTCACACCACCAGCTCAACTATCGAAGCCAGCTTCACGTAAATTCAATGCATTACCTTTCTCCGAACGAGCGATCGTTAGTGGCATATGTATTTATGTGAGAAGAGCTTCCCATGTCCGATAGAGACCCATTCCTTAGACTTCCTTCCTTCCAACCCCCCTCCCCTTCCCCCTTTCCTCTCTGAATCTATCTTGGTATAACCAAACTGTTTTTGTTTAGTCCACTAGGGACGGTATTTACTGTATAATGTTATTATGTATTGTACATTCTGTCATTGTTTAATTAGTTAGTGAATAAATAATTGAGCCAATTTGCGTGTGGATGATTCATAGTAAAGGATGGGTTCATGCAGATAACCAAGATTTTACGATGTTCAGATGAGACTGATATTAGGTAAAGATGAATTAATGATTGATTGACTGCAAATTATTTAAAAGATCTTCAGATCTTTAAGAGTGGATTCGGGAGATAGCCGCTCCATATAAACTAACTCTTCCGTGTTGACCCAGATATTAACGAGTTAATAGTTGCATGGTTTAAATCAACCACGTAATCAATCAAACATTAGGTAATCGATTTGATAAAATAGCTTGTCATCATATTAAAGAAGTCAGAGACATGACACTCACATCGGCTGCGGAGTGCATGATCACACAGTCGTCTGGAACAGCAGATGTTCTCATGCATGTTTCAGTGTTAGTTACCTCGAAGCGAGCATAAAAGTTATTTAGCTTGTCTGGTAGGCTCTTGTCACTGGGCAGACATCAGGCTGTGCTTCCCTTTGTAGATTGTACTAGTTTGCAAGCCCTGCCACATCCGACAAGTGTCGGAGCCGGTGTAGTATGATTCGATCTTAGTCCTGTACTGACACATTGCCTGTTTGTTGGTTTGTCGGAGGGCATAGTGGGATTTCAGATTAGAGTCCCACTCCTTGAAAGCGGCAGCTCCACCCTTTAGCTCAGTGAGGATGTTGCCTGTATTCCACGGCTTCTGGTTGGGGTATGTACGTACAGTCACTGTGGGGACGACGTCATCGATGCACTTATTGATGAAGCCAGTGTCTGATATGGTGTACTCCTCAATGCCATCGGAAGAATCCCTTAACCTATTCCAGTCTGTGCTAGCAAAACAGTCCTGTAATTTACCATCTGCTTCATCTGACCACTTTTTAATTGACCGTCTCGGTCAAGCAGGTGCTTCCTGCTTAAAAAATTGTTTTGTAAGCAGGCATCAGGAGGATATAATTATGGTCAGATTTGCCAAAAGGAGGGTGAGGGAGAGCTTGGTACGCGTCTCTGTGTGTGTGGAGTAAAGGCCGTCTAGAGTTGTTTTCCCTTTGGTTGCACATTTAACATGCTGGTAGAAATTAGGTAAAACTAATTTTAGTTTCCCTGCATTAAAGTCCTCGGCCTCTAGGAGCTTCCTCTGAATGAGCGTTTTCCTGTTTGCTTATGGCGGCATACAGCTCATTGGCTCATTGCCAAAATTGGTCTGTGGTGGTATGTAGACAGACAAAACAGACAAAACATTGAGACTTCCTTAGATATCATGCACCAGCTGTTGTTTACAAAAATACATAAACCTCCACCCCTTGTCTTACCAGAGGCTGCTGTTCTATCCTGCCGATAGAGTGTATAACCTGCCAGCTGTATGTTATTAATGTCGTTATTCTGCCACGACTCAGTGAAACATAAGATATTACAGTTTTTAATGTCCCGTTGGTAGGATATAAGTGCTTTTAGTTCGTCCCATTTATTTTCCAGCGACTGTACGTTGGCTAACTGTACAGATGACAAAGGCAGATTAGCCACTGATCCTTGTCACGGATCCCTCCGGGAACTTTCATTACGCACACCTGTCCCCAATTCCCACTGATTAGTACTTGTGTAAGTGTGCCCTTTGGTTTCCATTGGGCTGTCCATTATTGTTACCATATCCGTTGGTGGTGTGAGTACCTATGCATTGGTGCAACTAATATGCTGTGTGCTATATGTATTGTGTATTATGGGTTTCGTCCCGTGTCGGATAACGAGGTTTACCCTCGTTCTTTTGTTTGGGTACAGTCCAGTGTTTTTGTATACGTGTTTGTTTTGGTGTATTAAAAACCCCTATTGTGTATTCCTGCACCTGTCTCCAAATCCTTTATACCAGCGAGACAGAATATCTGACCATTAAGGGATACAGCGGGAATAGCCCGTCCGACGACGCTGCGCCTTGTCCGTCCGGCGCCGCAGCAAATTCGGCAGCTGCAACTGACCTTTCTGACAACGACGCAACTTCGGTAGCTGCATTGGGTCCTGATCGACCCGCACTGTGTTCCGGGGGGGAGGGGGGTAACTGTCACATATCTCTCCGGAACTTTCATTACGCACACCTGTCACCTATTCCCCTATTTCAACCTCTCTTTCGTGCCATCTGAGATTCCCAAAGATTGGAAAGCAGCTGTGGTCATCCCCCTCTTCAAAGGGGGGGGGGGGGGGCACTCTTGATCCAAACTGCTACAGACCTATATCTATCCTACCCTGCCTTTCTAAGGTCTTTGAAAACCAAGTCAACAAACAGATTACCGACCATTTCGAACCCCACCATACCTTCTCCGCTATGCAATCTGGTTTCAGAGCTGGTCATGGGTGCCCCTCAGCCACGCTCAAGGTCCTAAACGATATCTTAACCACCATCGGTAAGAAACAATACTGTGCAGCCGTATTCATTGACCTGGCCAAGGCTTTCGACTCTGTCAATCCCCACATCCTCATCGGCAGACTCGACAACCTTGGTTTCTCAAATGATTGCCTCGCCTGGTTCACCAACTACTTCTCTGATAGAGTTCAGTGTGTCAATCGGAAGGTCTGTTGTTCGGGCCTCTGGCAGTCTCTATGGGGGTGCCACAGGGTTTAATTCTTGGATAGACTATCTTCTCTGTATATTTCAATGATGTCGCTCTTGCTGCTGGTGAGTCTCTGATTCACCTCTACGCAGACGACACCATTCTGTATACTTCTGACCCTTCTTTGGACACTGTGTTAACAACCCTCCAGTGGAGCTTCAATGCCATACAACTCTCCTTCCGTGGCCTCCAATTGCTCTTAAATACAAGTAAAACTAAATGCATGCTCTTCAACCGATCGCTGCCTGCACCTGCCCGCCTGTCCAACATCACTACTCTGGACGGTTCTGACTTAGAATATGTGGACAACTACAAATACCTAGGTGTCTGGTTAGACTGTAAACTCTCCTTCCAGACTCACATCAAACATCTCCAATCCAAAGTTAAATGTAGAATCAGATTCCTATTTCGCAACAAAGCATCCTTCACTCATGCTGCCAAACAAACCCTTGTAAAACTGACCCTCCTACCAATTCTCAACTTCGGCGATGTCATTTACAAAATAGCTTCCAATACCCTACTCAATAAATTGGATGCAGTCTATCACAGTGCCATCCGTTTTGTCACCAAAGCCCCATACACTACCCACCACTGCGACCTGTACGCTCTCGTTGGCTGGCCCTCGCTTCATACTCTTTGCCGAACCCACTGGCTCCAGGTCATCTACAAGTCTCTGCTAGGTAAAGCCACACCTTATCTCAACTCACTGGTCACCATAGCAGCACCCTCCTGTAGCACACGCTCCAGCAGGTATTTCTCACTGTTCACCCCCAAAGCCAACACCCACTTTGGCCGCCTTTGCTTCCAGTTCTCTGCTGCCAATGACTGGAACGAACTGCAAAAATCACTGAAGCTGGAGACCCATATCTCCCTCACTAGCTTTAAGCACCAGCTGTCAGAGCAGTTCACAGAGCACTGCACCTCTACATAGCCCATCTGTAAACAGCCCATCCAACTACCCTCATCCCCATACTGTATTTATTTATTTATCTTGCTCCTTTGCACCCCAGTATCTCGACTTGCACATTCATCTTCTGCACATCTATCATTCCAGTGTTTAATTGCTATATTATAATTACTTCGCCACCATGGCCTATTTATTGCCTTACCTCCTTTATCCTACCTTATTTGCTGTATATAGATTTTTATTTTTTCTACTGTATTATTGACTGTATGTTTAATCCATGTGTAACTCTGTGTTGTTGTATGTGTTAAACTGCTGTGCTTTATCTTGGCCAGGTCGCAGTTGTAAATGAGAACTACCTGGTTAAATAAAGGACAAAGATATATATATTTTTTAAATAGACACCAACGTTGACATACTGTATAAACAATTATCTAGGCTAAGTAAAACCAATTATTATTTTGTATCTACTGCAAAGTGTAGTCAGTGACTAGCTAAGACAGAGAAAGAGGACGGAAAAAATGAATGAATTGGACAAAGTACCCCACTCGGGTTGTGAAAAGCAGCTGGGAGTGTCGGCTAGAGATGACGTGCAGGAGCTTCTTGCAGGAATTTGTAGTCTTGCTGATGTCTACTCTGTTACTAATTAGCATTTTGAATTTGACTAAATTGAGGCTAATATATTGATAAAACTCACCTTGCTCGAGAGAATTACATGTCCATCAAAATGTCAGGCCAGGATAAGCCTACACGAAACATACCTTATATAAAATATGGTACTTCTATGCAAATGTTGTTGATCAGTAAAATAAAATAAGTCTCAAATTGAAGGGAAACAGATTGTTTGTCAAGCTCAATAAGTCACTCCTGTTGAAAATGTTTTGAATTGTTATTACTGGACTGTTGGAGCTAGAAACATAAGCATTTTGCTGCACCTGTGATAACATATGCAAAATATGTGTACACACCAATGGGGGGATGGGGGATTTGATTGAACAGAGTAGTAGCTGCATTAATCCCTCTGGATCAAGTGCCATTCTGTCACTTTGGCTAATATACCATTTATTTGCTATTTAGTATGGTGCTATTGAGTATCGTGATGGTATCAAATATTGTGATAGTAAATATGGTATCGGTATTGAAGTCAAAGTTATGGTATTGTGACAACACTAGTAGGGATAACGATGAGGACTCAAATGGTGTTATACAGGAGGGGCGTGGTCTGTCATTCTCTATCGGGAGAGGAGAGAAGAAAACGTGCGAAAGAAATGCCTTTTTGTGTGATTCCTTCCATATTTGATGTTGTCCGCTAGGTAGAGACACTGAGGCCCGTGTTGTTGGTCGCCCCGACTGGTAGTCAGTCATTCAGCCTCAGTACCAGTCAAGAGTGCGCTTCGATCAGCAGCATACCACAGAACAGAGCAGGGACGGAGAATAGAGAGATAAGAGGCTGCCTTCTACATGCCGCTGTCGCCCGTTTCCTAGTGGGCATTCTCAAATTGGACCGCGAAGAAAGAGGGACTTTTCACAACGCATTCGAAAAAGGAATTTTTATAATGTTTCTTACTGCGGGCGCTCATTTGATGCTACTGGCAGCTGTGCAGGTAGGAAACCGCTGTGTTGGTAGTCGGAGTGGTGTGTGTGTGGTGGTGGGACGTGGTCTGATGAGTTGGCTCTCTTTGACTCAGTCTGCGGGGATAGACTGCATTTATTCCCCTCTACATTGCCTCGATATTTGGTCGTTGGCTTATATTGATTTTTGACTATGCATTAGAATCTCGCTCAAACGTTGCCTGTTTGAGGATTTCGTTATGCTCAAATGTATCCGTGCTTGTGATAACAAAAGTGGTCTTAGCCCTCGAGCTTTCAGTGATAGGGTAGCCTATTTGTTATAGTAGCCTACACTTGAAGTTTGAACTGCTCTCTGATGATGGTAGGCATTTACCGAATTTCATAATCGAGCTACCACACTGTGCAGAGGTCCTAGTTCGGCGTCTAATTTTGATTTACTTGATTTACTTTATTTGGTTGAGTTGTCAACTAACGGGAATATTCAACGTGAAATCAACAATAAAAATGTCACCATGCCATTGGATTTAGGTTTAAAGTTGGGTGAAAAAAATACTCTATTCCCTTACGTTGATGACTTTTTGCAAATCCAATCAGCTTTCCACGTTCAACATCATCGCATTACATTTTTGTTGTTGAAATGACGTGTAAACGACGTTGATTCAACCAGTTTTTGCCCAGAGGGACACATTTGTCTGCCCCGTATTCTCCCATAATTCAGAATATATAGGCTACGCCTATATGCAATGCTATTATGGCTATATGGAACTTTTGTAGACGCGTCACCAGGCTGAAGTTGAACCCAAATTAATCGGATGTTTAGGTTACGGGTCACCAACAGCTGTAACAATTTACTGACATTAATGTAGCCGCGGGACAATCGCCCGTTGCCGCAACACAAATCAGATCAGATTAATGTTTTTTTAGAGATGCTAATGGGTCAAAACACATGCACGGTACACACACACGCACATGGTTAGCCTATTGTTTTTTAGTCCGTTGGCTACACCATAACCTAATTTGCTAACCTATATCAAAATGACAGAGATGACCTAGAGTGAACCCCAAAATCTCGGGTTAGGGTCAGTCCCATGCCGACAACAAAGCCTTGGTCAATCACCCGAGCAGGGTGGATGTTGTTGAATGTTGAATTAGTGTGCGCTTCGCTAACACGTTGTGAAATGAGGACGCTGGACAGATTGCTCATGCCTATCGCGTTGTGAAATGAGGAGTACATTAACTGAACAGATTTATAACGCCTATCGAGTAGGCTACAGTGTACTATATTTCAGCTCGCGGTTATGTCAGTTCCAGTAAACATTGTGGGATTGTAACGCATATTTATTCACCGGGTTTGTCTCGAAAGCTACCCCATCCCCTCAAAGCATGGTTATAGGCTACCCAACCCATTTGGTTTCGCATATTCCTTGTGTTAATGTATTCATTTAGCACAGTATAGGTATTTGAAACATGTCTAGAGACGTTTTATGTTTGGAAAGTAAGATAAACAACTGAGAAGCGAATAAATAGAGTGATTGCAGAGACTTTGCAGACTAGAATTGATTCGAATTGAATGAGTAAATTCACATGGAAGGGTTACAGGTTTTTGACACAATCACATACACCGATCTATAATGTTGTTGGATTGGTCTTGGATCCGTCTCCACATGTAATCCTGTGCTCTCACGCCGATGCTTGAATACCTCTGAAAAACCCTATTCCTTCATATCTCCCCTGAACTAATGACTGAACTGAAAAGCATCATATAGGTGAAAGCAATAGGTTCTAATACATAGCTTTCACCTGTATATAGCCATGTCAGATCTGTGATCACCACGAGGGTGAAGGTTGAGGGTGTGTTTACTTTCTGAAGTTCTGTAGTAGCAGGGTCTGGATCCCAATTGGCACCCTGGTCAAAAGTAGAGCACTATAAGGAATAGGGTGCCATTTGGGATGTCGACAGGCTAATCATGCTACCCGCTAACCCTTACCCTTATTACTCTAATCACCTGCCTGAGTGACATATGCCATTGTGCTGCTCTGTGAGGGGGGAGGGGGGAGGGGATCAGGTAGGGGGCAGGGAGGGGAGCATAGAGAGGTGGCCTTCTGTCTCTGCCACTGAGCAGGGCCCCTCCTAATGTGCCATCATTGTTGCTCTTATTTGACACAGATATAGTCCTATATGTTGTTATATTACATTTAGAATATGTCTCTTTTATGCAGTCTGTATTATATTGCATTTGGAACTGGTTAATGTCTCTTCTCTTGCCTATCATGATATTTCTTAGTGGTTATTACATTGTTGTTACCTCTATCAATATAATCTAGTCAGCAGACACTTTTTCCAAATCAGTATATATTGCAGTGAGTGTGTACATTTGAAAGTATGTGTAACCCCTAGGATTATATTGATTATTGTAGATCACACCCTTCTGTTCTAATTCTCTGTTTTCCAGGTTGCTGTGCATGGCGGAGGGGCCGTGGGGTCGTTGCCACGGAGGCAGAGGTCATTGCCGTGCACACAAGGGTTCTCCCAGGAGGAGTACAGTATTGCCGTGGACGAGGAGCTGAGAGAGGGACAAGCACTCCTCACTGGTACGTCACACACACAAACACCTGTCTGTGAGCACATAAGCACACACAGATACACAAGTCAAATGCACACACACACACTCAGTCAATGGGTAGAGTCTGCACAACAGTATGGAGGAGTTTTTCCTTATGAACACTGAGGGAGGGGGAAGATTAGGTGAGTATCAGGGAGACAGTGTGAGGGTCGGGGGCAGAGTGGGGGAGGGGCTGAAACCGTCTACCTCGTCTCACACACAGTGGGTGTTTCCCCACACACACTCATTGACCCACACACACAAACACACATATTGGGTGTTTCCCCACACACACACTCCACATGCTGATGAAACAGTGTGTGATCAATGAGATTGATCTGGCCAGCCTATATCCATCCTCTGATCAATGACCTCTGTCTGTGATCCACTCGGGGTGCGTGTGTGTGAATGAGTGTTACTAAGCTGTGCGGTTGATAGTGCCAGATGCATACCGAGGCAGACCTAGCTGTGAGTCTGTGTGTTCAGGATGGTTAATTCACAGTTTATTGTGCTAGATGTCCTTTTCTAGTCTCTACTCTGTTG
This sequence comes from Oncorhynchus mykiss, assembly GCF_013265735.2. NCBI lineage: Eukaryota > Metazoa > Chordata > Actinopteri > Salmoniformes > Salmonidae > Oncorhynchus > Oncorhynchus mykiss. The sequence goes on along the minus strand of NC_048569.1, from coordinate 79,456,149 downwards.
GCTCTTTGTTTTATTTACATTTCATTGGCTCCTGTGAAGCTGTCAAACTCTTGCAAGGTAGTGATCTGACAGGAAGCTATGGTAAACACAAAGAGTAGGGGAGAGAGGGGGAGGGAGGTAGGGAGTGAGGGATAGGGAGAGAGAGGGATCTAGAGAGGGAGAGAGAGAGAGTAAAAAATATATATTTTTAGTTCACTTTTGTTTATTATCTATTTCACGTGCTTTGGCAATGTAAACATGTTTCCCATGCCAATAAAGCCCTTAAATTGAAATTGAATTGAGAGACAGAGGGGGTCTGAGTGAGGGAGAGAGATAGAGAGAGAGAGCATCCCCCTTCCCCATCTCTCCAATAAGAATTTCACACCAGAGCATGACATATCACAGTCTGACTGGATTTAGTGAGTGTGTATTTGTGTGTGTGCATGTGTGTTTGTTTGTATATGTGTGTGTGTGTTACGATGTAATGATCTTTTCATTGTCCCGCTGATTCACTTCCTCTGGTCTTTGTATCAGGACATTAGCCATTAGGTGTTGTACACATAGGGTTGCAAAGGGAGGGTATATCACTTCAAACTTACCAGTAAACTGCAAGAATTTTGTTATCTATTCAAGGATTTTATGTAATCTTTCACAAGACATCTAGTGACCCTTTTAGGTACTTCAAATTATCACAGGTGTCTGTAATTATCCCTGGCCTTCTGTGTGGCCTTATCACATGTCAAATATATGAAATAATTAAACACAATTATACAAATAAAAAATAGAATGAAAAAGCTGTAAAATATTATCCTAAATATACAACGCCAACTTAGTGAATAACATTGGTGTTTATTTATTTGACTATATGTATTTGTTGTCAATGTTATGGCGTGGATCTGGTGGCAGTTGTGAAGAAAAGTCAGTAGTTTGGAGAGTTGAGTTAAATCATTCCATTGATGATTTTATGCTTTTGTCATTAACTATGCTATTTTCTCTTTAACCATGGTCCGTCTACTAGAAACTCATGGTCAATACGGACACAGATATACAAAAGGAATACTATATATGAATACATTTTTAACAAGTTATTCAAGTTAAAATTACCAAAGTTATGATATATACGCCAAAGATTTTCAGTTAATTGCTAAAATGACTGAATGTTTCGGTAACTTACCGGTAGCTTTGAAACACACACACACACACACACACACACACACACACACACACACACACACACACACACACACACACACACACACACCCGTCCAAAATATGGGAAAGAATTTCACTCACACACACACAGAGAGAGTGACAGAGACCGACAGACAGATAGAGGGTCACAGACAGACTGCCCTGGGGTACAGACAGCTGGAGGCTTAGTTAATTATTTAATTGGAGCAGGAGGAAGATAGTCAATTATTAATGACGGGATGGAGAGGAGACATAATTTAAATCATAAGGATTGGGGATGAAATTGTTTAGGGGAGGAGAGGAGAGGGGCTAGGATGAGGGGTGGAGCAATGAAAGGGTTTAGGGGAGGAGAGGGGCTAGGATGAG